>NC_069733.1:9728509-10028509 GCF_027358585.1 Pangasianodon hypophthalmus | reverse complement strand
AAGGCATAACAAAATGCTAGGCAAGACTAAATTAGACACTGCATTAATTCACAGCAAACATTAATATAGTTTCCCTCCTTTTCCCTGATGGCACTGGAACGTGTCTGTACACTTCTTTCAATGCCTGAGCTCAAAGCATACTCAGATATGAGCGTGCCACATCCACTCCAACTCATTTTAGATTGTGACACATTTCTGTTACTGTATTGAGACTCTCACAGGCTTGGAACTTTTTGGCATGTCTGCACTGCCTCTACTGAAAAAAAAAAGAAGAGAATTTTCCATAGTATCACAACCATAGAAGCTGTGCTATTCCACTGTGCTGCACTTTCCATCTGTTCTCATGATACGATAAACCAGATGAAGTCTTTTTAGGTCTCTTGGGATGTTTGTCCCTGAATTACACAATTCTGAGGGCTGCATTTTCAATTCTGAGTGTGGATGGAAAGCGTGTTTGACTGATTTCTTTGGGCTCCTGCTGGTGCATTCAGATTGGTTGTCTGGTATCGCGGTATAAATCAATATGTCAGTGTATGTCACTTTACGCATCTAAAAAAAAATCCTTATTTACTTTAGTGATGGAGTAGATAGATACCATATGTCATCCGTTTGTCATTTGAACATTCCTCACAAGGCATTTAGCATTTGCACTGAACCAGGTGTTATAAAATTACATTTTAGTGTAATTTTAAAATCCTAACATTTTTCAAGGATTCAGGAAAAATGGCCCTTAGCGAATATACTATGACTAATTGCATCACTTCAAGTGTCTGCTCAATTAAATATCGAATTATACTAATTATACTTTTATTATATTACATATAATGTTTGCTACTTAACTCAATCAGTGAAGTGTATAATCTGACTTGATTATAACCTTCAAAAAGGGCATCGTTATGATTTTATCATTAATAATTTTAATGGCATTTATCTAGTCTTGACTTTTTGCATGTGAGGTAGGCGAGGAACATGGACAGGAACAGTACTGCATGTCATGGCAATGAGAAAATGTTCGTTGTTTTTGAGATCTTTGTACTCTTCCTCCCTGCACAAACGATGTTCCTCTGGACAGCTGCCAGTATGTTAGTTTATTGGTCCCACCGGGTTTGACCGCCTACACACATACCTCTGCCTCAAGTCTCCCCAGTACTCTGTTTACATTTCCTTGGCCTAGTTACCCAGCATGCACTGCACATGTTGGATGGAGACCAGCACTTTATATGTCAATTCTGTTAGCATCTATGTTTGTTTGTTCATTTGTCTTTCTTTCTTTCTGTCACTTGTTTTGATCAATTGGTACAAACTTACTCACCATATGAATTCGTTCCATCAGTGACCACCACATTAATACAAAGTAATAATAATAGTAACAACAGTAATTTCTTATATAATAAAGTTTCCAATCACAAAAGCAATTACATTCCATCAATATTCTTCCTGCCCTAAAACTCACCACCATTTCATACGATGTTTTACACATTTATTACTTCATTATTGTTGCTATTTGTGCTGTTTTAAATTAATGTGCTGCACTGATGTGGGTGGAGTGGCACAGAAGGGGGTGTGACATTCAAAATTTACCAACACATTGGGATTTTCAAACCCTTTTTTTTTTTTTTTTTTAAACGAATGCTCATGCTCTACTACCTCCCGAGATCCCCTCTTAGTGCAGGATTAAGACACTATTTTCCTGACTTCAACAACAGCCGTATAAGTTCTGTTCTGTTTCTTACAGCATGGCATTATTTATATGATCACACTTAAACATTAATGAGCATTAATAATTTTTTTATGCGTAACAAAACAAAATAAGAACACACAACTTAGTTATGGCTACTAAAGGTCATCTCATACTCAATGGTTTTATGACTTAGCTTCTATTTAAACCAGCATTTAATTCCACACCAGCTGTAATATTCATTTTTATGTGCTTAAGTGAAGCATAAGCACAGAAGTCAAAACCTTTTATGAGTATAAAATAGCATTACTGTATTAAAATACCAAATTTAATTAGCAATATCAGTTTTGCATGACCTTCTTTTGTTGCTTAATTAGGCTGTCTCTTAAAATGTGATCTCAACACTGGAAAATCCAATAACTACATATGCCTACATACTATATATAAAAGTGTAAAAGTGAGAAATTGTTTGTAAGGTTGTTAAGGACACTGTAGAAACCTGTAATATGACTTGATAAGGGCTGTGCATAGGAGATCCCCTCGCAATTTGATAGATCTGGAGCATTTTTGCAAGGAAGAGTGGAATAAAATTGCCAAATCAAGATGTACTTACCCAAAAAGTGAGTGCTGTTTTACAAGCAAAATGTGCTTTAATAAAGTATCAGTTTTTTCCTTTTTTTTTTCCCCCCCTAAAATATTTCTATTGGTTTTTCACTTGAATTTTGTTGCTTGCTGTATCACATTAAAGGTGGAGAAACATAGGGTTAGAGTCAGAAAAAACAGACCCACCATGTTTAAATTTCAGGAAATTTCTTTATACTCAATAAAACTGATGAAAGTCTTTTCAAGATTACAAGTCCTACTGCAAGTCATACTACTACAACTATAGACAGCCTTAACAAGACATAGTCCCCCATAACCCTCCACCCCCACCACACCCACACACACGCACATGTTTGACACCTCTGTGACTCATTTACAATCTTGCATGGCCATATATCAGCAGAGGTGAAACCAGAAAGGAAAGCTATATTCCTCCCAGCTCACAGATCAATAAGTCGTGCACCTAGCTGCAAGTGAGATTTACTGCACAGTGGCATGAGTTATGAACACATCACCCAGCTCCTCTTTGCTCCTTCCTTACCTTGGTCTGTGGAGCGAATATGGCAGACGAGAATACAAGAGGTAGAACTCTCCTTATGCTCGCCAGAGTGCTGAATTTATATATGAGAAATACGAAAAGAGTCGTAAAGGATGAAATGTATTATTTTGGTTTAGTTTCCTCTATTTAGCAGGAATATATCTAATAAGAGCTTTTGAAAAAGATTATTGGATAATATGATATTAGACAGGTTCCAGGAACAGCCAAATAAATGTTTTTTTTTTAAGTAAGGTTTTTAACCAAATAATTAAAAAAAAAAAAGTTATACACAATTGCACTTATTTCCATGATTAATCAGATATCCACAAAGGTTAAGTTTAAAAAGTGAATCTGATTTTTGCCATTTTGCTTTTCTAACTAAAAATGACTAATTATTATTATTATTTTTATTTTTATTTTTATTTTTATTATTATTATTATTATTGTTATTATTATTATCACATGTTAATTGTAGTTCTACTTAGTGAAACAAGCAGAAATCTTAGTTTGGCCACTTCCAGAATTGCATTTATTAATCGATGGATCTGTTGACAGTTCAGACTTTTCCATTCACTTGAAATTTAGTAGATCAATTCGAGACAAGTTTGCTATCCATGTTTTGTTTGATTTTCCTACAAATGCTTGCATTACGAGGGGTGTAAAAGACAGTAAATTCTCTGTTGATACTTACTTAGCAAGATTTATGTGCTCAGAAAACAAAAGGAAAGAATAGAAACCCAGAAAAGAGGCCAAACACTGTCTAGACATTGCTGCTAAACCATGCTGTGGAAAGGGACGTGGCTAGAAAATGGGTTCTCAAACATACTCTGTGAATTGGTCATTTGTAATACCAAAGAGTAACAGTAATAGCCAGAGCTGGAGGAATGGTTTGACTCATACTGTTTGATGTGGTTCAACCATGAATATGCAAAGCTAAGCGGAGGGAAATACCACATCTTGAGAACATATTGCAAAGAAAGGGGAACATCTGACTCTGATTGTCTGTGATTAACTCTGAGTCTCTCAGCTGACAATTGGTTTCAAGGTCACCAGTTTCCTGTATTTGCACAGAGGGTATGTGGCAGCAAGACTTGCTTCCCTTGCATCAGTCATAATTATCCCATTAGACAGATAAACAGAAGCGCTGCCCTCTGTGCTTAAGATCAGTATTGGTATTGGCATCAGCATAACACATTTGTCTTTATCAGTTTGGTACTTTGCAGTTGCCAAATCTGTCACGACTGTTCCTCAGCCAGGCAAAGGCAAGGGCAAACACTATGAGCCGTGTCTCAGCAGTGACAATGACTCACTCATCAAAAACCATTAGGCAATCGATAAAAGAAAGAACAACCAAAATAACAGCAGATGTGAAAGTTAGCATGGACTCTGGGAAAGATCCATATATCAATACCACAGAAGCAAGATTGGCTGTGTTCCACCCTGGGCCATAACCGCACATTCATTCCGAGAATAATGCTACATCTTTCCTGCCAAGTTAGACCCCATTCTTATTAAATAGGCTATAAATAAGCTGCTTGTGTCCATACCGCAATGTCAGAAATGTAACTACTTCAGGATAAAAAACTGGGCATCTCATGCAATATCAAACCCTGCATTCTAGAAGATAGAGAGAGCATTTTCAATTTCCTGTGTCTTCTCATAAACTTGAACACTTGACATTTTTCCGTGTCAGTCTTTGAAGGGCTGTTTCTCTTTCACATTGATTGGGAAAGTCAGAGCTATGCAAGGAACTGGGTCATTAACACATCTGCTAAATAAACTACGAAGGTACCCAGTGAACAAAATCCCATTGTATTTTTCAATTGTGCAAAAGATAAAAGATATACTACAATCACATCCAGGTTTCTTCATCATAGCATGTTGTGAAAGTTGTTTTTTTTTAGCTACATAGGTTTCTAATGAGACTGCAGTATAAATAAGCAGATTAACATAAAGACAAAACCTACTGACTAACCAACAAGACTAACCAGCACCCCTTCATGCCCCATCACTGTCCCCACCGTATCCCTTCATTTCCCAACACCATTCCCACCACATCCCTGCATGGTCCAACAGAAACCCCACCCTGTCCCCACATATCCCAATACAGACCTCACCTCATCTCCACATGCCCCCAAACCATCCCAATTCCCACATGACTCAACACCAGCAACACCCTACCCACACATGTCCCAACACCATCCTCAACCCATTGCCGCATGTTCTAACACTGTCCTCATCCCATCCTCTGCACGTTCCATCATTATCCACACCTCATCCCTGCATGTTCCAACACCATTTCCACACCATCCCGGCATCCCCCCAAATTATCCCCAACCCATCTCCACATGCCCCAACACCATCCACATCTCAAACCCCACCACCCAT
This sequence comes from Pangasianodon hypophthalmus, assembly GCF_027358585.1. NCBI lineage: Eukaryota > Metazoa > Chordata > Actinopteri > Siluriformes > Pangasiidae > Pangasianodon > Pangasianodon hypophthalmus. Next base: position 10,023,302 of record NC_069733.1, on the reverse strand, counting down.
GCCCCAACATTATTCCCATCCCATCTCCACATGACCCAACACTGTCCCTTGCCCCAACACAGACCCCACCCTGCCCCCACATGCCATTTATTATATACCATTTATCAGTATAAGTCCAGTCATTATATTGGTATACATTTGGTATACTGTGATTACTCAGAGCCTAATGCCAATAGAATTAGCATTCTCAAAGTGTGTTTTGCTAGCAGACTAGCCTACTCTGCCTTCCAAATTATACAATGGTGAAAACTAATCAAGAATTAATTCCTGTTGTAGTTCCGTGCTTGTACCAATGCAGCAGGAGCCAGAAACACTTTTACCTGGAGGGAAACTTCTCCTATTTCAATTCCATAAGTGTGTTCAATTGCCTGTGCAATGTTCTTCTCCAAGAGCTAAAACCTGAACAGGTGAACGATTTTCCTCTCCCTCTCCTCTTTTTTCATCACCTATAGGTGATGAAAACAAACCCAGAACAAAATGTTTTTCTACATATTTGTCATAGCTAATTGTACAAGCAAGGAATTATTCCTCCATATGTTTTCATAGAGCAAAAAGTGGCTTGTTATTTACAGTATACCATAGAGGCATTTGCATTTCTGAGTACATAGTAAACATCTATTACAGAAATACATTTTGAATATATATAGTCCTATTTACATTCAGATCACTGGCACTGAAAGTGAGCTTTCACATGAAAGATTTCCCATTTTCTTGTCACTACATTTATTCATAGTGTTATTTTCCCCCAATCTCCCTCGCCCATTCCTCTGTCCATTTTTATGTACCTGTAATTCCTAGGCATACTTACCACTGTTAACTGACACCAAGTTAAAAGACAGAATATTACCTGATCCCTACAACCATGAAAAGGTATGCTGTACAACACATTGGATCTTGACATATGAACCATCCATGAACCAGCTATCACACATTAGGGCTAAATCTATTAATCAAGCCACATTAGTCCAACTAGCACTAGTCCCTCCCCCAACACTTATTATCACCAACCTTGAAGAAGAACAAAGGAAGAACGGAGATCAATTCAATCAACCTTTTGATAAATGCCACTATACGTTTCAGTGTCAAACACATTTGATAAATGATAACCGTGCAGCCAATAGCCTGCCCTTGTCGAGTTGCCTGAAGGCTGCGGACATGATTCCTTGATTTGGAGACTTGGTGTGAGTGGTTTAAATGTAAACCTTCAATGAATAAACACTCCAAAAAGGGAGAATAATTCATAAATGTAAAATACAGAATGTAGAACAAAGATCAATAGGTACAAAGCAGACTATACTGAGAGCGTTTGGGGGAAAAAAAGGTTACACAAAAACAGATTGTGGATGGGGATTGCTTTCTTGGCAGAGGGCAGCTTAGCTAGAGGCACAAAATGGGCAGCTTTGGAGAATTTGTCAACAACTGCAAGAATACGGGTATTATCTTGTGAGGTGGTTACCCCTGTGTCAAAGTCAATGGTAATGTGAGATAAAGAATGACTTGGAGTCAGTAACAGATGAAAAAGCCATGTTTTTGAGTAGTAGAAAGCCTGTTATCTCCTCTGCTATGTGTAGCTACCACAAGTGGAGTCTTATAGGATACTCACATATCCGCCTGTAAATGACTAACCATTTGTGAACTGAATTCAACCTCCATTTTCCCTGTTAAGTATTCTTTAAAAAAATTTTCTTTAAATGTTCAGGTCTTCCAAAATTCAGAGCACAGGGGGCATACTGGGAAACAAAATATTGGGATAATATTGGGACTGGGATATTATTCAGCACATATTTTCTGCCCAAAACATTTAGGACAGAGCTTCCCAACATAGTCCTTACTGAGATATGCAAATTTTGGGGTATTCCAGCTCCTACTGAATGTACATAAAGATATAAACCAAGGGTATTTAAATGTGGCTCTAGAACCTAATCTAGGCCCTGGATTTTGTAATCACTGGTGGTTAATTGAAAAGTAAATTCAACTAGTTGTCTGTTATCAAATCTAACTCCTAGGTTAGTGTTAATGTTGAGAATCTGTAGTACCTGAAGCTTGATACTGAAGGATTATACTTTCATTAGCTCAATGAGCAATTCACTGACTGATACAAACAACAGTAAAGTGATGTCCAAATGTCTGAGACCACTAGCGCAAATGATTCTCTTTTGCATTCTTGTCTAATTTAACACAACAATTTTCAGTACAAATTATATTACTGACAACACCTTGAGTGAAAAGTAGAATCTTTGTCATATGTACATGAATTTCACTGAGTTTCTTAGTATTTGTATGTCCTCTTTCTGCTTTAATGACAGTGTGCATTTTGAAATATTTCAAAATTCTAAAACCTTCTGTTTATTTCCAATTTTAATTGACAAAAAAAATCCCAGATTTTCAGTGTGGTCTCAGATTGTACAGTAAAAATTCCATTATATCCTGTGGAGGAAAATAGGTTTTGTGCTTTTGCTTCAGTATAAAGACACGCTTCAAGGAAGCGCTCTTTTCTGTTGTCCTCTGGCAAAACCATACTGAAACCAGACTGAAACCAGGTATTGGCCAAGTTTCAAACATGAACAACAAAACAGATGATGTTCAAAAGGACTTCTGGTGGCTTAAGGTAAATTACTGTTATCCTAGCACAGGTATCGCCTACATATAGCTTGTGCCCTTGTAGCTTACTAATGCTCAGCTTGCACTGATACACTATGACTCTCATACTAGTCAGAGTCATAATAATAAAGCTTATAATAAAGATGACAGAAATTAGCTTGTATTAAAGACATGTGTTTGTGTAGGATAACCACGTGGCTTGTAATTGTGCTACTTACATTACTTACATAACAGACATACAGTATGTCTAGAAATCTTATCCTGTCCAGATTATACTTCTCAGTACTCAGATAAAGTAATATGTGCATTAGCAGGAAATGAATTAGAATTTTTAAACTAGACTTGTATGCCTACTTAATGGACAACATATTATTCCAGCATTATAGGGGCAGAATTCCTAATTATTACGATCATTTTATCTAGCCAACACCTCAATTGATTCTTTTTTCCCACATAAATGTTATCACATCTTGCATGTTGTCACCTCCTGAGCTTTTTATCGATCAAGCCACGCTAATAAAGTCACTGAACCCAAATGAAATATACAATGTGGGTGACCTTTTGGTTGTGATATTAAACCAAAGTGGCCGGGGATGTGCAGAATAATCCATAATGATAAATGGCTCTGTCAGTGGGGCCACAGGTTTGCAAAGAGCTTCACAGGATCCTCTACATTAAACATGACTGACTGTAGATATGATAGTTATGTAATAGCATTGCATATTCATAATGCATAACACTGCAATCTGAAATGAGCTAACTAGTATGAGAGTTTAAAGTTACAGTTAGAGGCACGGGTAGCAGTAATGCCTTGTCTTACAACTTTATTGTAATGAATCCAAAGAAATCACTTTCACGTTAGATTTTCTATAGATTTTGTATGAGATTATGAGATTAAATTGGTGTTAATCATACTTATTATGCAGTGGGAGTTAAAATAATATATATATATATATATATATATATATATATTATTTTAACTCCCACTGCATAATAAGTATAATATATATATATATATATATATATATATATATATATATATATATATATATATTTATTTTTTTTTATTTAAAGGAAATTAATATAAAATAAGCCTGCAGCCAATTTTTCCAGCATTCAGTCTTCTAGCATTCCAGTGCACTTTGAAACATATGTACCTATTGATAATATACCTTTGTAATATCTCAGACATCGCAGATATATCACTCTTTTATGAAAACACCATTTATTCAGCTCCGAGTATATATAAAAAATAAAAAAAAAACACCAAAAGTGCTGATAGGGGTGAAACGTACTTTTGGCAGTGAGTTCTGTTGTTGTTTTTTCTGCTTACTCTGACAGTTTACTTGTGTATGATATTTATTCAAAAGAGCTCGGATGAGAAGCATGCTTTATTTACTGCATTTTGATTTCCTCTTTTCTCATATTTAATTTGCTCTTGATTAATATTACAGTGAAAGAAAAACTCATCCATAAAGTTGTCTAACATGATAAATGGGCAAGCATTAACATGAGATATGGAATATGCAAATGATTGATCTATTTGGTGTGCAGGTCTCTGGATTGGGATGCGTACTGCATGTGTGGAGTGAATAACCACATCTTTTATAGACAGAAAATAGAGTTCCGTTGAGAAATGGTGCTCATACAGGCACGCTACAGTGGGGATTAGATCAAGCACTGCCTGATGTGATACCATACACCATTTAGATAGTACACCAATTTTCTCTCATGATGTACAGTGCACTGACTGCACGTGAGGATATTAGTATTGTTCTGCTCAATCCAGATCCTTATTTACCAAGGTAAATTGTGTCTCATCAATTTTCATGCTTGTCATATCTATAATAAACTATAAACACTTTTCATATCATGTTATAATGCATTTATAAGGAATTCTAAATTAACAATTATAATAATATATAATATAATAATTATAATAATTAACGAAAATGCCTTACACAATATACATATTTTTATTATGTATTGTAAATTGCATTTTAACTAGTATTCATAACACATTATATCACCAATACCAAAGAATCCCAGCTGCAATTTGTATAGTGGATTTCTTTAGGGAAATTATACCATAAAACTTTACTTCTGAAAGAACTTATATGCAATCTCGAGCAGAATTATAAATTTTGTTATAAACATATTCTATGATCTGTAATACCATTTTCATGAACAGATATAACACGTTATACAATGCCTTATGAATGCATTATAACATGTCGTGATTGTACTTAGTTAAATATGAATACGACCTTCATAGACAGTGTTGCCAATTTCAGTTAATGTTCCCTCTGTTTCATGAAAATCTTTTGATGGTAAATACTTTTATTGTGCTCCAGCCCTTTACTCAGCTTTGTGGCTGCAAGCCATCGTAATTTGTACAAGATCACCCTTGTGAAAATGTAATTTCCTCTAGCAGTTCAGCCATGACACGTTTATGTGGATCATGCCACTCCTTGAAGGCTTTTGCTCATACCTGTGCAGAAATGGACACACATGCCTCTCAGTCCTCGGTCTATTAAAAGGCTCTGTAACACCATTTTTCAATTCATTTTGCGCTTCATTTTGATCTAGCTCCAAGATATCCACGTCCCCTTCCTCTTTTAACTCTGAAGGATGTTTCACCTTGAAATAGCACAGCCAAAAGGGCAATAGTATGCATTAATATTGTACTGTCATAATTACAGTAGAGAAATAGGTCTTGGCTAATACTTGTGTCAAACATAACATCAAAATACTTACTGTTTTTTGGTCATCATATTGTTTAGCATTACAGTATTAAAAAGGCTTTCCTCAGTCCTGACTGAAAAATAATTACATGAAAATTTAATGTTCTAATTCAGTGATGGTTGGTGCTGATATGGGAGGCTAAAATCTAACATGCATCAACAGCTTAAAAATGAAATATTAAGTGTTGTGCATTATATAGCATTATAGTAAAGGACTGCTATTGTCAAATCCAAGACAAATCTCCACACCAAGATTAGTCAAAACTGAGTCAAGCTTAGACAGATTTTTAGATAGATTAGACTTTATTAATCCTAGTGGTTTGCGCCACACCTTTAGGGTTTTGCTCATACCTGTAGCTTGAGACTGAAAGCTTGATCTTGAGACTGAAAACCTTTTTTGAGGCCAGGCCTTTACTTGGTTTTCATATATGCCAGCCTGAATTTGCAAATTCTCTTGAGAGTTACCTAGAATCCTGGAGAGTCATTCTGGACAATAGATGTTACAGGGTTAGCACTAGTAGTTTTATTGAGAACATGCAAGCCACTGATATTTGGTCAAAAAAGATTTGGCTCTAGTTACAAAACAGATGTTCACACTCCAAGTCTGTTTATTACAACTAAATATAAATGTTATTCTTTTACTGCATGATTTGAAAGTTATGCTAGAGATTACAAAGGTATTGTTTAAAAATGATCATGACACATTTGCAATGATGGAAAAAAACATGAGCAATAAAAAATAAGGTCACAATAATAAATATTTCGTTATTTGCCCTGCTAGGTATTGCCCTGCTAGGTTCATGCAATGTTTCCCCAAAATACCAAATATGGTAGACATAAAAGTTGTATCCCTTTTGTTTAAACCAAAAAAAAAAAACAAAAAAAAAACAAAAAACCTACAGTTCCGTCATTTATCATTTTGTGTAATTTGTACTTTGATTGGACAACGTGTGTTTAGTCTATGTACTATGTCTAAGGACAATGTGTATGTAGTTTATGCACTTATAATTTATTCCCAATAAAATTAGAGTAAATGATCCACCGTGTTCATGTTAATTCCACCCGTGACATTCTTTCACATTTCACACTGCTGATAATGAGTTACAATCGGCTAAGCAGGCTGAAAAACATTCAATTCATTTCAATTTTATTTATATAGTACAATAGAAATGTTACCAGAGGCAACAGTGGCAAGGGAAAACTCCCTGAGAGGACATGAGGAAGAAACCATGACGTCTCAGGGAGTTTTTCCTTGCCACTGTTGCCTCTGGCTCGCCCATGAAGTTGCATGAGCAGAAGTTCATAAAGATGTGGTCGGCTGGCTTCACGTGCCTCGGAGGAAGCACGTCATAGCCTTCGCCCTCCCTGGTTGGTAGCTGTCGTGTGATAGGGAAGAGCTGCCTAATGGGACTCATCCTCATCTGGGTGACACCAGATTATAAATCTGCGATTATAAATAATTTCTTGTTTATACCTGTATACTGTATAGTTAAAAAAGTGCTAATTGTGGTAACAGAAACTTGAGTATGAGTATCATTCTAGTTTCAACTTTAAGTGTAAAATATTAAAACATGAGCCCAAATGCACTCAAAATCTAGGGGGCATTTCACTTTGTGTAATCACACAACTGTCACTGTCAGCCTGCATGAATATACAGTCATATCTAGAAAGAATTCAGCCCCAGCCTCACACCTTCATACTATTCTGTGTATTTTTCTTATGATCACTGGGGGTGCTGTTCCGCTTGGTTGCACAAAAGCACAAAATAGTCCACTTTAAGATATTTGTTAAGAGCAAATAACCTTATATTCATGTCTATTTGACTTTGAAAGACAGGGAAGCTTCGCTGCTAGCCTGTTTGTACTTGCCATCCCTGTGCTTATAAACTCTATTTATTATATTAAGCATATTAACTCTACTTTTATAACTCTGCTATCACACACCAGCCTGTGTTTAACTGTGTGGTCTGTGTTAACGACGGTAACCTCCCTGACTCTTATGAACTGATTTCACTTTTACTCTTCCCAGTCTAATGATGCTCTTGCTCTTGGGAATCCTGTGCTGTAAAACACTGTTTATGAGGGAACTACCCAATCATCAGCAAGCCAGTATTTATAGATCTAGTGTTTGGTGCCTGTTATTCATTGGCCTCAGTTGACAGTAAGAGTTCATGAGGGAGAAACTGTAGCATTAGATCACTTCATGTGCCTGGACTAGGCCATAATCTGAGACTATTACAACATTTACTCCCAACAATAGGTGCTGGCCAGCAACAGTAATGTTAACAGCTAAAAAGGTGTTAAGCTTAGAGCAATCTATTACTGACCTGCAATTAACCAACTACAGGTAGATATTATGTGATTATATTGCTGCTGCTTGTGTTTGTACTCCAAACACATATTTAAAAGACCTAAATGCATTAGCTACAGCAATGCCACAGTAAGAATATTTTATCTAACCATGGTCTCAACCATATCCCTTGTAATCTGACAGCTATCAACAATTTTAAATTTACCTAATATCTAACAGATGGAATTAGTGGCATTCAAAGCTGCCTAAATAATCCAAAGTATTGAATTTCTTTCAGGAACACCTTGAATTTCAGATGATCTGGAAAGAGAGGAATATTTAGTGCCATTTTGGCCTTCAGAGAAGACCTGAGGATTTCTTGAAACTAAAAATTGTATCTCTATATTTTGTAAAATTATTGTTTGTTATATTTAATCTCAGCAAGTATTATACTAACTCTCTCACTTTGGTTGAAATCTTCAAATGCCAAAATGAGGAGTCTCCAAACCCTGTGGTGCCTACGCAGATACAGGCATGCAAGCACAACTTATTACTTAGTATAATCCCATTACTTAGGACTTCAGGAGCTGGACAGGAGGCTGTACATGTTTGATTCAGAACCAACACAATCAGATAACTGTAGTAGTATGAAGTAATACATATTGTGATTTCCAACTGGGTGGAACCATTTTGTGAAAAGAAAGTCTGCCGACAGGCTGCAGTATGTCACTGACTGTAGCATGAGTGGTAGTCTAACCTTTAGCTGGTCTTATTTCATGCAATCATATCATTCACGTACACATAGCCATACGAATATGTTGCCATTAAAACAGAAATATGGATCTGTCAGTGTGTTGCAATGGCAGAGAGAGTCAGGCAGATCATGGATTTGCTGTCTATGGATGAAAAATGAAAAATAGAGATAATTTGGAATGGCTGATCAGAGCTATTATTAGCATTGACTCACCTGTTATATTGATAATTTATGTATTGCTACAGAGTCTTACATGTTTTCTTAAAAGCTTGTTATACTTTATAAGAAAGCCCTGAGTCTTTCAGAAGAGCAGGAGGACCATAGCAAATGAAGAGGTGAGTAATAACCAGCAAGGCATAATATGTGAAAGTACATATTTTATTTTTCCAATACTATAATTTTGATACTGATTATGTTGCTGTGTTTTGCTGAGGCCTCATACAGTATAAGGAACATTATACAGAATCGCAGTGTCCAATGGTAAACATTTGTTTGAAAACATGATTTGAGGCTTTTGAACTTTTTTCAGAGCTCAATTAAAACCGAACGCTAGTTTTAAACTTGAAATGCGAAACCTAATTTTACACTGTAGTTAAGTCCCTGTGTTGACTTGAAAGAGAAAAGTGACTCTAACCTAACTTGTTGAACTATTTTATTGACTACATCTCTTCATATTCTGTGTTCATCCATAAGATTAATAACATGTTAAGAGAAAATGAAAGGTATGAGGTTTCTCTCTGCTACTCAGCTAATAAAACATTTTCACTTCCACTTCCACTTCGCTATAAGAAATGCAGGTACATTCACTATGTTTGAGAAGTGCATTTGAGAGGGTGTGAGACATCCTGTCAGAGGTCCCACTGGTTTCAAGACAATTAGTACTATTTTACTTTACACGTATATACTGTAATGATATATTATATGTGCTTAACCCAGAGGATGGGTTCCCTTTTGAGTCTTCTTCTCAGGGAATATTTCCTTGCCACTGTCATCTCTGGCTCTTGCATTAGGGATCTAAATATAAATCTACATCTGGATTTCTGAAAAGCTGCTTTGTGACAGTATGTATTGTTAAAAGCACTATTGTTGGATCTGTCTTCAGTAGCCAAGGGAGCAAATTTGGTCATGCTCTTGGTGAAAGGGATGGCATTACTCTCTCTCTTGTCAATTATAGCAAATCTGAGAGCTTATGTATTCCAAAGAGGGTAGATATCGCTCTTCACCAAGTGTGTTACGCTGCCCTGTGATGCAGAATGAACAGCAGTTCTGCTGCCTCACTTTTGTTGGAGGAGTCCTGTTTTTAGCCTGCATCCTCATCGTATGATAGGGGAGAGCTGGCTGATAGGTGGGAAGTGGAAGGTGAACAAATTGTGGAGAAATCACAAAAAAAACACTATAAAAATAAAATTGAATTGCATTTTAAACCCCATCCATGTCTCTACTGGCCAATCACAGTGGAGATGGGTGGGTAGTTTGGATGTTTCTGTTTGGCAGAGCAAGTTTTTGAAACGCGTTGAAGTGGCTGTCCAATGCGCCAAAGATTTTAAAATCCTGTCTGAATGGAAGTATAAGTGGGTCTTGTGTCACTGACTTCTTAACAAGGAGAAACAGCCATCAAGCTGACTATTATTTTTGTTTCAGTGTGTGGTTGGGAATTTTTAATCATTATATTGAAATCTTTTGTATTAGTGACTGTTTGTGGATAGTGGATGAGAGCCCATTTTTTTTTAAAGTGGTTGCATGTTAAAATAAAAAACCTAAAGTCCAGGAGCTGTGTGTTTTGATAAGGGTTCTCAAGAATGAAGTCTCATGAAATAAAGCATGGATGTGTACATTTATCATTTTGAAAGAGATAAGGTAGGGCATGAAATTTTGAAAAGATGCATAAATAAATAAACATCAATGAAATGTGTGCTAGTGTACTCACCAAACTGAATAAACTGTTGTGCTCTAAGCTTTAACAGTGTAATATGACTCATTAGTTTACAGTGACAACTTTGACAAGTCTAAATTATGCACAAGGAAAAAAAAATGTTACACTCACATCAGTGTTTAGACAAACAATGGCTGTTGTTCATGATTTTAACAACCTTACTCTTTTTTGTTAAAGGTTTTAATAAAAGACACCCACACAATCATGCACATTCATACACAAACAAAAACTTAATACTCCCTGAACGGAAATGTGTTGAATTGCACTTTAATTGCATTTAGTTGGCTGTGTCATTGGAGACATGGCCATCACCATCAATTACTTATGATAGAAAGTGCTCCCTGAGGGTACATGAAGCAGCCATCTTCCTGAATGCCTGATTTAAAAGGCATGACAGAAACATCACGGGATGAAAATCAAAGGTCCCTAATGCTTTATATACCCTCCTTCTTTGTTTGAATGAAAGAAGCTAAAAGTAGATGCAAGCCACAGGCTTACAGAGAGGAAATGAATAATGGTGGTCCAATGAATATTAAATAACATGAAAAATGTTCCCAAACTTCTGAAAAAGGCTTGGACACCTGGGCATTCTCATCCAGCGCTAGATGTTGAGGTCCGGCTTCATAGGTCATACTTAATACCAATTTTACACACCGTCCACACTGAGTGTTTGTTCAATGCTTCAGCCTCTTTTTCATCAAAAATCTCCAGGGGTGAAAATTCAATATCCATTTCAGAATCCATTTCAGGACGCCCCACAGTAAACGATCAGAGAGAGACGGTGCAGGATAATGAACAGGGGGGTGGATGTACAGGCAAGTCATTTAGCAAGATTGTTTCTCAGGTGTTATAGAGAGATTCTGAAGGTAATGATGTGCGCTCCAGTTCCCGCAGCGGAGGTCACGGAGAGACAGAAAACAGGGAGATGCTTATGAATTGTGACGGTGCGTTATGAATGTGCATTTTCACTCATATACAGTGCCTGAGCACATGCAACAAAGAAACATGTATATAATATGTGTATTGTTGTTGCACAGGCTCACACATAATTTGGTATAGCCAGAAAGCTTGTACCAAGATGTATTTGAAACATTTTACCAATTAGAACAACAGCAGTTCTATTTACAGCTATGGATAGGTTGTATTTTAGGTTGTATTTTACCTCATGGATTCTCTACAGATATCCAACTTCTGTAGACATGTTGCTTCTATTTTCAACTATTTTATCAAAATGTATTCCAAATCAGTATTTTATTTCTATGTACATCAAAAAAAAAAGACCCTTGCACTTTTGCCTCATACAAGTGCCCTCATGGCCAGTATGTACTCTATAATAATTATATTTTATACAGTGTCTGAGTGGTCCACACTCTCACAGACCAAAATCTCTCATTTAGCATGTAGCTGTGAGTCCCATGTCCTCAGCTGTGCCATTTTTGAAAATCCACTTCCATGAGGTGAAGTAACTCAGTCTTCTCCCAGGATATATAGCTTGTGTTTGCTCAGTTTGGGGTCTAAGAAGTTTACCACTCTTGGATGACTAGAGTAGTACTGGGGCAGTGATGCTTCATATTTAATGAGGAAGAGGCAATTTGATTGGCATTTCTAGCAACTAATCATAAACATTTTCCCAGAGCCTGTCAGCAAACTTGCCAGACTGTCATGCGTAGCTGCTTACCACTTTAAATGAAACTCTTACTAAATTTTTTACAGACAGAATGCTGTGAATAAGTTTTCAGTCCAGTGACAATATTTTGCTCCAAAAAGCTCAATGAGTCACAGAGTTCAAATGTTTATTTATCTGTCAGAAATCAGCACACATACAAGCACATGTCTAGTCTAATCAGATTACAATCTTCCTGGTTGTGAAGCTTGTGGCCAGAAAAGAGTACAATTAGTATCAGATTCTCCATAGCCTGTCTGTGGACTGTCTGAGGATGAGATGAAATTTAATTAAGTTATTGATTCATTTATTCATCTTCATGAACTGCTTTATCTTGGTCAGGGTTGCAGTAGATCCAAAGCCTGTTCTGGAAATTTTCTAGCCTACATTATTTCCTTCATCACACAGGACTTATAAATAAAGGCCAATGTATAGGCCAGTGTCTCAAACATGATAAGTGGTTAAATGATGTATGTTACATTCATCCGCTTTCTTTCTAGTAATATTATTCACAGATAGTTTATTTGATTGTAGGTTAATTGTAGAAATGGCTTTTTTATTTAATGTGATACTTAAACTACCTGCTATATTTTCAGTGTAACACCATGATATAGAACATGTTTTATAGAAAGCCTTTCAGACTGGAACTGCGAATCTTGGATCTTATTAAGATTAATAATAACCAAAAAGGTCAAAGTGCTCCCACTTTTATGAATTATATGTATTTGCTTTTAACCTGGTTTTGGAATGAAGATAATCTTATTTTAATGTCTGTGTGATGTCTGTATGAATTGATGCTAAAGTGAAAGGGATAAATCTGCAGAGCATGAGGAAATACACGACAGACTAAGAAAAAGCACATAAGGTGTGAGCTTTAAATGCACGTTGAAGAAACATTTGATTCTTGAAGAGACCACTCATGTAATGTGACTGGATTGGTCTAAATAAGTTAACATTGACTAAATGTATTACCTGAAAACATGTTAAAACTGAGCCTCCTGTAAAAACGCCTGTCTCTGTAAACTTCGAACAGGGCTAACAAAATGAGCAGCATGGGATTAGGAATGGAGTTGTGGAAAATAAGTGGTCAGAGTAGTTAGAATGGTGTGTGTGTGTGTGTAAGGAGTGAATACTTGGCACCCAATGCCTGAGCACAGGCCTGGCTTTGCACTTGACCAGAGTATTTTTATGTACCTTAAGATACTGTAGCTTCATTATATTTACAGGACCAAATGCATACTTTCCCAACATACTGTACCATGGTTTCTTTCATTAAGGTCATATTAAAGACAAGGCTAAAGTGATGAATCACTCTGAATGAGTGGACTCATTTAGCTCAGTGTAAATGGTCAGATAGTAATTTTTTTTTTCTTTTTAACAAGTCTACCTAACACCATGGGCACCCAGTGTGGTCTTATAGAGAAGTTATATAATTAAGAACTAAGAAAATCTGTAAAATCTTTAAATTCTCACTTTTTTTTTTTTTTTTAAATAATAACCTTTAAAAATCGTGTAATTCCCATATCAGTATGCAGAGCTGAATGTGTTTAGAAGAAGATGCATGAAACTGCTCTGTTTTGTGTACATGAGCTCACAAATGCCCACGATTGACCAGCATCGCTCTGATCAACAGGGGAGAGAGGAATGACGTCCTTCTCAGCTGGAGAGCAGGACAAATTGTGCTATCTTGGACTCCTAGCTATGAATGACTGACATTTTGGGGGATTTTTAACTCATAATCTTTTTATTTTTTGCACATGACTTCCCTTTTCCTCTCTCTCTGCCTCTCTCCTTCTCATCTTCTCTCTCTTTCTCCCACCCACTCATGCTATATGATATCAGCCTCCACCTCCTAAGTTTCCTAAACACTTATTATTTTTTTCCCCTCTCACAGATGAGTGGTTGCTATACACGTTTAAATTAGCATGTTTATTGCTTATTGTTGCCTCGCTCCTCTCATTTACATATCAAGCTGCCAGGCCTCAGGCTCTCTGCTCTAGTCTTAAGTTTAGGAAACAGGCTATTTATTATTAATAAGAACCGCCCTCTCTCTCTCTCACTGAAAAATAATCTCTGGGCCATGATCCTGGTACCATGCTTCAATAGCCTCTGTACACTGTCAGCTCTGCTTGACTGCCCCAATGGCTGTGCCTAATGCACACACCAAAGCATATTCTCATGGTTTAAGATGTGCTCCTCTCAGCAAATTACCCTAAAGCATGATATGTGCCAGAATTCATTTCTGGGTTAGAAAAAAGTCTGAAATGATAGTTTCTGGGTATGCTCATTTGTTAAAGGTCATTCTTTTAAGATGAAATCTCTTTTCTGCTTGAGGCAAAATGAACATGTGTAGAAATCCTTGAAAGCATTTTTTGAGACTTCTGCTATCTTTGATAAACACTAATATATATATATATATATATATATATATATATATATATACACATATATACATATATACATATATACATATACATATATATATATATATATATATATATATATATATATATATATATATATATATATATATACACACTGATCAGCCATAACATTAAAACCACCTGCCTAATATTGTGTAGGTCTTCCTTGTATCACCAAAACAGCTCTGACCTGTCGAGGCATGGACTCCACTGACCTCTGAAGGTGCGCTGTGGTAACTAGCATTAAAACATGAGCACCAGAGTCTTTAAGATGTGTAAGTTGCAAGATGGGGCCTCCATGGATTAGACTTGTTTGTCCAGAACATCCCACAGATGCTCGATCAGATTGAGATCTGGGGAATTTGGAGGCCAAGTGAATACAGTTGAGGTCAAAAGTTTACATACCCCTTTCAGAATCTGCAAAATGTTTATTATTTTACCAAAATAAGAGGGATCATACAAAATGAAAACTTTTTGAATTTGAAGATCAGGGTAAATTTAACTTATTTTGTCTTCTGGGAAACATGTAACTATCTTCTGTAGCCTCTGAAGGGCAGTACTAAATGAAAAAATACGATATCATAATACGGGGGGTGAAAACTTTTGAACAGAATGGAGATGTGTACATTTTTCTTATTTTGCTAAATATCGTATTTTTTCATTTAGTACTGTAATTTCATTTAGTAATTCAAAACGTTTTCATCCCCTGGCTCATGGTTTTTCCTTCTGGAGCATCTGTGAGCATTTGAACCTTCTGTAATAGTTGCATATGAGTCCCTCAGTTGTCCTCAGTGTGAAAAGATGGATCTCAAAATCATACAGTCATTGTTGGAAAGGGTTCAAATACACAAAAAATGCTGGAAAACCAAGGAATTTGTGGGACCTGAAGGATTTTTCTGAAGAACAGCAGGCAGTTTAACTGTTCAGGACAAACCAGGGACTCTTGAACAACTATCAGTAAACAAAAAAACACAGCTGTAGATCATTCAGGTAACAACACAGTATTAAGAATCAAGGGGATGTAAACTTTTGAACTGGGCCATTTTTATAAATTCAACTATTATTTTCTCTTGTGGACTATATGTACACATCTTTTATGTGAAATATCTTATTCAGGTCAGCACTAAATAAACAATAACATGCATTTTGTATGATCCCTCTTATTTTGGTAAAATAATTCTGAAAGGGGTATGTAAACTTTTGACCTCAACTGTACCTTGAACTCTTTGTCATATTCCTCAAACCATTCCTGAACAATTTTTGCAGTGTGCCAGGGTGTATTATCCTGCTGAAAAAGGCCAGTGCCATTAGGGAATACCACTGACATGAAGGGGTGTAATTGGTCTGCAACAGTGTTTAGGTAGGTGGTATGTGACAATATAACATCCACATGAATGCCACGACCCAAGGTTTCCCAGCAGAACATTGCCCAGAGCATCACACTGCCTCCGCGGGCTTGTCTTCTTCACATAGTGCATCCTGGTGCCATCTCTTCCCCAGGTAAGCGACGCACACACACCCGACCATCCACATAATGTAAAAGAAAACGTGATTCATCAGACCCGGCCACCTTCTTCCACTGCTCCATGGTCCAGTTCTGATGCTCACATGCTCATTGTGGGCACTTCTGGTGGTGGACAGGGGAGAATTTCCTCTAGATAGGACACCAGTTCATCATGTTTTTTGACAGTGTGAGGAAACATGAAAACTCAGAGGAAACCCATGTGTACACAGGGAGAATGTGCACAAAAACCCCATATAGACAGCACTCCAAGCTCATGATTGAACCGGTGACCCTGGAGCTGTGCGGCTGCAATGCAACCCACAGTGTTCTTGATTGCAATAATATTACTGTAAAATGCTGTCATTTCATTGCAACTAGTTGCAAGTAATTTACTGTAAATATACAAGAAATGTTAACAGTGTAACAACATTTACTGCAGTCTCGTATGAATTCAGTCAAGTTTTATCCATGACAGAAGTGTAATGATTCTCAGTATTGTGAGGACAACATCTTGTTAATCATTTTAATGAAGGTTTAGAGCACATTTCTGCCAGATGGGATTAAAATATTTTGCAAATGAGCATAGAATTCATTTATCTCCCCATTTGACTGTCATGCTAGCCTGATCCAAAATTATACTGCATGAGCAGTGTGCATGAGACCTGTATAATAATGATGCATTATTATTCCAAATAGTAATGTGCCTGGCCCAAATTTATTAAGCTGCTCTAAATATGACAATTTGTATTCCTTCATCTATTAATACAGCAAATATGATTTTATAGATGGGTGAGTTGTTTCAGTTAAATTTCTTTAAAGAAATATAGAAAATTAAAGAGCTCTGGAAATACAGTAATGGATTGCCCACTGTTTCCTGTGTAGCCATCAGTGTTTAGCACGACCAGCTTACCAAAAACACTTGCTCTGTTCAGCTACTCCACATGTCAGATTACTGCACGCTCACTGAAGTCTTGTTGATTTTGTTTTGCAGTCTAGTATAGACTTGACCTAGTGTGAACTAGAGCCTTTTTCACACTCTGAGCTTGTTTTGTACTTTGCCCTGTGAACTGTCTTCCATGACACTGAGCTTAATTTGGGCCTTTTGTTTTCCTCTCGGCTTTCACTTTTTTGCTTCTCTGCTTTCGGTTATTGCCTGTTTGAATCGATTTTGTACTGTCTGCTCCATTAGTGCCAGGTATACAAGCTACAGTATGAGTTGAACCATATAAAATGTGTTTTTGGCAAATTTCTCATCAGTGTTAATTTGGAAAGTTAGTTTGGATTTAAAATTAGTCATCTGTTTAAAAAAAATCTAATAGTATTAGTAATTTATTCTTGTTAGTTCTGGTCAAGATTTAGTTAATAAAAACCTACTGATCGATTTTCGTGAAAGAATTTTTTTTTTCCCAGACAGCAAATGCATTCATTTCCCATGTTCTCATGGAACACCAGATTTCTTAACAAATGCAAATGATTTGGCCAAATGAAAATTCTGCAGAATCACATTTAATAGATGTAGTAAGCACATTTATTATACATAAAGTTGATTTATGCACAATAATATCCATAAACATACACCCACACTTGAGTGACGTATGCTAGTACTAGTTACCTAGCATTATACTAGTGGAACAGGGTGTTGTTTAACATGCAGTAAGGGTGGGTGGGGGGGGGTATATTTATCCCCAGTCAACTCCCCAAACAATTTTCCTCTGAGCTATAGGTGTTAGACCCATATATCCTATAGCACCCGTCAACTGCCATGATCCTCAGCACAGAACCTTATCACATGACCTCCAGTAAAGCACCAATCCCCTGCTCTCAGCCATCTGATTACCAATGACAATAACCTGTTTGCAATCACAGTACTCCCTTTAAATAATCCATACACACAGTGTAATCTTATTCTAGCATTCCATCTGTGGCGATTCCAAGCTTTTGTTATCTGCCTGTTTTGATTAGCCTGATTCATGTTAACTGTTTAGTCTTGATCGCCTTTTGGTTTGTCTGCTACACAGGTTTAGGAACATTTTGGACAACACATGGAGGATAGGCATCAACATATTGTATATTCCTGTATGATATTTCCTCATTTTCCTACTATGACTGGCAGGAACCGGAAAATCTTTGTCAGAAGAGCCGCTGACCTTTTATCTCTCATGCTGACAGAGCAAAAGAAAGACCTCTGAACTTTTACCAGTTGGACATTTTCAACAGACAGAACCGTCTGTATGGGTCATGTTTGATGTACAGTGTGAGCATTCACATTGTGGCATGTCAATTGGAATAAATTTGATTATTTTTGTCTAGTGTGAGCATATAAATTGAACATGACAGGTGATTCATACGCGCAGTGTAAGTTGTCACCAAAGAGCAAGATTTTAAAAATGATCGAGTCTATGCATGGCTTAAATCTTAATAGATTTTTTTTAAAAAAAAAAAACATTGTTTACCCCCAAGCCTAGCCAATGTTAGGACCGCTTAAAATGTGGTCTGTTCGCAGCTTTACAAGATAATATTCTAGGAAATTGATTTAGCTCCAGGCTACACACACTGGTAAGGCTATCTAAAAACTTATGAAATCATGTATTTGATTCTCAGGTGCTTCATTCTATCAGTATATTAGTGTAAATTCACCATATACTTGTTTACTTAATTGCCTTACAGAAAGGACAGAGCACTAGAATGATGCTTTTTAGCATTTTCTCAGCATCATCTGCAGACTTTTCCCAAGGGATCACTGGAAGTACAGTGATAGTAAGCTACATACAATGTTACATTAGGAGAATTCATAGTACTTCAGATGTTTACAACTTAGTTCATGACATAAACTAGAGGAAAGTGACATATCCCGCCAAACAGTGAGATATATTTCCCCTCTTGCGGCAGTGCAAATACATGCAGCAAATGAAATGACAATGCCTGCTTGTGGGAAGATGAAAATCACTTGTAATGGATTCCATAGTTTTCTGCTGCATACAAATATAATAGTGAGCACAAAAAGTGCTAAGCGCCTTTGCATATCCGTGTGTAAGTAAATACATTTGTTTAGAAAAAAGCACTTTGCCAAGGAGTGGAATAGGCAGAGTGCATCATTTTAGAGTTTGATTACTTTCCCTAACACAGCTGGGATCATATTTAGAATAAAACATGAGGAATGGCCATGCAAATGCAGGGTCAAACTTAAATCCTATGAAGAGTTTTATGCCATGCTCAATGTCTGTCTCCTCAGCTAAGCAGATGTATTGTGTTTTATGGAATTTAATTATATGGAAGAACAAGGAGAGTTACATACAACAGGGCCTGTGAGCTTTGGCCTGCGGCTGGCCATGACATTTTTGATCGCACTTCAGGGATCAACAATATGCAGTTTCTCTGACCTAAAGCACAAATCATCCTTTCAAACTGAGACTCAGGCATTTTCACAATTGGTCCGAGTCCACACCAAGGAATGATATTAGGATCATTTGGGGAGGGGCTCATAATGCACACAAGGTTGCAAAATGGCATGTGCTAGGTTCATTTGTTTTTATTATTATTATTTTCTTTTGGTGCCAACACTCAAGCAGTTAAGAACATCACTTTTTGGATGCATGGCATGTCATTGTGCAAGAATAGCTGCAAATGAGAAGCCAATCTCATATAAGAAGTTTTTTAACCATGCAGGCTGGCATGAGATGTGCAAGACTTGTCAGGAGAAGATGTGCCTCTCCAAAACAATCCTCTTTGGGAGGAATACACTTCAGCTTCCATCAATCTGGGGAAAACATCAGGCTGGTCCTGGAGCTGATCAGCTAGTACGGTGCATAGATGCCTAGGTGCTCACTGGCAAGAAGTGGAAGGTTAAAGAGGATGTGCACTGGGTGATCAACAGTCTCCAACACCCAGAAGTCATCAGCAGGGTTCAGGGAGGGGTCAGCTCTTCCAAAGCCAACAGAAAACAAAGGAAGAGGCTTCCAAGCGGCACAAGAGAAAAGCGTTCTCTCTATCACCCAGAGAGTGCGAGTTTCAATCCAGACGATGCCACAGTCATCTGTGGCTGGGAGTCCAAGAGAGCTCTCTGGGTGGGTGGGGTGGCATACTCTCTCTACCCTATTAATCACAGTGACGATAGCCAATCATGGGCGCCTGTGAGCTGATGTATGTGGAAGTGGGTAAATAGCACTCTTCTCCGTGTATGTTATGCCACCCCCTGATGTTGCATGAGCAACACCATGAAAAGATGCAGTCAGCTGGCTTTGCCCTTCTTGGTTGGTAGCTGTCATGTGATAAGGGTGAGCTGCCTGGTGGCTGGGAAATGGCCAAGACTAAATTAAGGAGAAAATTGCAGAAAATCCCCCCAAAAAAACAAAAAAAACAAAGGAAGCAAGTGATTGTTGCAGAGATGGCAAGGGTGGAATGAGTAGTGGTACAAGGCTGTCTCAAAGGTGCCAGGGGCAATGGATTACACAGAACACCATGTACTCCAATTAGTTAGTCTGACCTCTGGAGAATCCAACAAGCCCAACTCACTTTCTTGATTAGATCCACCTATGATACTCTACCTTATCCCTGCAACCTCCACCAGTGGTTTGGCCCCGAGGACAGTTTCATTCTGTGTAACACTCCCAAAACATCAACATATCATCGTGTTATCTGGAATGACAGAAGTGGCGACACAAGCAGGGCCTGTGCGAGCTGGTAGAATTGTTGGAGATCAGCAGGCAGGAGACAAACAGAAGAGCTTCATCACCATCAGAAAACTACATTTATTTTGCCAGGGAAAGTGGGAGAGCTGAAGGCACCAAACCCAGAGCTCTGACAAGGCTCCTCCTCCCTGGGAAGGAGTGAGATGAAGGTCAACCTTGGCAGCCTATTCCAGTTCTCCCAAGAGATCACTCCAACATTATTCCAGCCTGACATAGTGGTGTGGTCCACTTCAGACAAAAAAGAGTGTTCCACTGTCCCAAGGGAGGAGGAAGTGGAAACCACCTATGAGATGAAGAGGGCCAAGTACTCAGAGCTGGCTCTTGAGTGCAGGGAGGCCGGCTGGAGGGCTGTCTCTTGGAGGTCATATGCCGAAGCTTCAACTGCACATCAACATAACGTCTCCTCAGGGACATGGGAGCTCTGGGAACCAAGCTACAGAGATCTGGAAGAGAGCTGACATTTATAAAAATAATAACTACAACAATATGTAGAATGATATAAATATATTATAACATGATATAAATGTATTTGTAGATCATTATAAACATAGCCTTCATAGAAAGTGTTACCGGAAGAAGTATGTGCCACCTACTTCACACAGACAGTCAAGCTGTCTCAAAAGGATTACATGTATTTTCTTTTGTGTTTCCAAATTCTCACTTTTGAAATGTTGAGGGCTGTGTGCGTTGAGTACTTTAAGAGCAGCAGTATATTTCGATTTTAATGCACCGTTATCGAGTCAGTGTAGCAAAACTGCATCAGCATATCGCTGAGTGAGCGAAAAAAATCCACAATGAGGCTCTCTAGAGTGCCTTACTTCCTCAAACCACACACACACACACACACACACACACACACACACACACAGAAAGTGAGAGAGAGTGCAGGAGAGAGAGAGAAAATGATTAGTATGAATATATACAAGATAATATGAATAAATAAATGCAAATGAGTGTGCAGAGTGGCAGCCTAACTGAGTTTTATTGCAGTTTGTATTATGCTAACTGTTTAAGGTTATAAAGTTATACTCAAATGAAAAGTACTGAATTCCTCCATGAATCCCATAGTGCATGGAATTAACTTATAAGTCATATCTAACTCTCATTTCTGACCAGTCAGCATTTCTTCCATATTTCTGGACTCTGTGTAGGTGAGGCCTTAGAGACCTTTCCTTTCTAAACTGTGGCTTAAGAGTTATCAAATGCTCCTCCTCTTCCTCACCACATAACAAAGCAGTCACAGTCTTTGAGGCCACCTAAAACCCCCTGTTATGCAAGTACGCAGCCAAGATATCGCAATTTGCTTCTCTACTTGATCCCAAATTTGCTGTTCAAAGCAGCTTATGTGCCTTGAAAAGTGAGCATAACCGCCAGAAAATAAGAGCATCCCCTCTGCGTGTGGAAAGGAGGAAAGGATTAGAGCGAACAACGCATCTCCAGGCTCAGAGCTGCATACTCATTTTCACATATTGCTATCAACTGGCACCGAGCCAGGCTGAAATTAATCCCTCGTTCCAGCAGCCTGTAGTGTATAGAATTTGGCTGCGTTTCTGCTGTAAATGAAAGAATAAGGTTGGAGGTTTTCATTTATAAAAGCAATAAAAGAAGGGCTAAATGGTTGGAATTGTATTGTAGGGCACTCAACCAAAGACAGATCTAGTCACACAAAAGCTACACAGATGCATTCAGATAAACCTGGATCAGTGTATCAGGCAATAGTGGAGCGTGGAGCCACTTAGTACAAGCCAATTATCCATGTGCCAGGAGCTACATCTTGACTAGATAATTCCACTGGATTATTTACTTTATCATCGTTACACCCCACAAATGCCTTTGGAAAAGAAACTAAATGTAGACAGGCTAAGCACACATTGTCCAATCAGTGTAGTATGGACAGACGCCAGAACTGTAAGTTTAGTGTTTTTTTTTTTTTTTTTTTTTTTTTTGAATGAAAAGGTTACAACTTTCCTCTGTACCATGTTTGGTATTTGGAGGAAACAAGGCACAAACCCAGCATTGCAGTACAGACTTGAAACATAAAAAAAAAAAAAAAAAAAAAAAAAAAAAAAAAATTAGAAATCACAATTGTAGCCGCCTATTTTAAGAACTTAAGTGTGTCTGTATTAGTGTTCCCCACATCATTCTTATTACCATCGATGAGACCTCAGGCTATAATGCATTGTGCAACACTAATAGATTCAAGAGTTTTATTTGTTACATCCAGCACAGTAAATGAAATAGACAAAGACAAGCATTGAAACAACAAGTAAGCATAAAAAGAGTAAAGAAATAAATAACAATATATGAAAGAGGTTGAAAAACAGTATCATCAATGGATTACAGGCAAGAAGTGACATAGGCGTAAGAGGTAAATAAATATGCATACAAATATGGTGTGTGTGTGTGTGTGTGTGTGTGTGTGTGTGTGTGTGTGTGTGTGTAGTAATAGTAATAATTTCATTGGCAAGCTATTGAGTCTAGCCCTCCCATCTAATATCACCAGCAGCTGTCACCGATTTGCAGCAGTTAGTATTGTCTCCAGGGCTCTATTCTTAAAATCTACATGTTTTTACTACAATCCTCAAGACCTTCTGAGAGCAGTGTTTGTAGACTCAGTAGGGGTCAATCAGAATATTACAGTGGACAAACGCTTTATTAAATGCTGATAATTGGCATAGGTATAGAAAACATATTTACCCAAACCTAGTGTGCAGTTACCACTGAGCACTACATTGTTTCATTTAATATGTGTCTTAATCATAATACATGGACTCTGCCTCACTACTGCATTAAAACATACAATGCCATTGACTACTGTATCCAGATGTACTGAAAATCTCCCTGATTTATTGACTTTGATTAGTTCACCCTTTAACCCCACAGCACTTGAGGAAGTGACTGATTGCTTAGAGTCAACGTCTCTATCGTCTCATGCTAGATAACATTGACAACTTTTTTTTTTTAATTTTTCTTTTAAGAGTGAAAAAGCTAACACCCTTGTACAATGATTACTCTCTTACACACTTGTAAATTAGAATGTGAATGGCATAAACTTAAACTGGTGGTAGTTCTAAATTTACAATAGAAAGGATCTTAATTCTGTTCAATCAGTTTCTCTTTTCACTCTAATAGAAGAAAACAAAAAGAATCCTAAATTATTATTTAATGCAGTAGGACTATTAAGTAGTAAGAAAGCCAATAAAGCACAGATACCAGCAATATATAGTGGGGATTACTTTATGCAGTTTAACTTGTGTTGGAAACTTTCTTGAATATATGAATATACCATGAAACATGTGATTTGGGGCAATCTAGTTCTTTACACTGACTTATTGTAATTAGTTTCTCCATTATACATCAATGATTAATTACAACAAAGCATTCTATTCACATTTTAATGCTCCTTCACCTTCTATTCCATGTCATTGCCTATATTATTGAGAGTAAATATGTTTGCAGAACAAAAAGTTTTTAATGATTTGCTTAATGGCTTGAACCTTTTTCAATACAGTGATGTAGAGAAATTCTCAGGACCCCTGCCCCACCAAACAACGAGTTCTTCCTATGTGTATGAACAATAAAATAAGCAAGTTGAGGTCAGCAGGCTGGAAACAATGCTGCTATTTCGAATAAATGCACAGATTTTCAAAAAAAGACCCAAAACTACTTTGAATGTACTATATGCTTTTTACCTTTATGGAAAAATTAGGACAAAGGGTTAGAGGCATAAAGATGAACTGGCACAAAACAACTTATATCCTGTACACTAGGAAAGATGGAGAGCATTTTCATTTGAATGCTTTTAACCTGCAATGTTCAACCATCAACAATCTTATCACCACTTTGTTGCATTGCAGTTGATAAATACTGCAACTGAATGAGTAGTTTCACACACGCGATGAGAAAAACAAATAGATAAAGGCTGTCAAAATATAAATTACTTATTCTGAAATCAGATACCCTCAAAATGCCATCCAGGCACCATTGAATTCATGCTTTAATGATGGTAATTGTACTCAGTATCATGAAAAAACCATAACTGGTTTGGTTATTAGGTAAGGAAAAGATGCTGGGCCGTGCTGTTATAGGGATGATGGGATGGTATGATAAGGCCTGATGCAAAGCAGGATAGAGGTTTACATTTAATGTTGTGGAACATCCACAAAAGAAGTTAATTCCAGTTATTACTTATGTTATAGCAGGTATAAACGTCATATCTTCAGCAGCCTTTCTTTATTTGCTATCTTGACATAATAAGACAAAGAAAAATATAGTTTGCCATGTTACCAAGAAAGCTCAAAGCCCTCTGTCATGAAGACTTTCCAGCGTCGGAAGAGGAAATGGCTCACCTCTGACTTTTACAAAGCGCCGACACTGGAGACTCCTTCTACAAATGCTAAATAAGAGTCTCCTCAAAGAAAACATCACCATATCAATTATCACACACATTTTATGAATCCATTTATTTCAGGTGTCAGCCATACAAGTTCCTGTGTACCTTATTATAGAAACAGTTACTATAGAAATGATAATGTATTAGAATAAGAGCTTTAATATATTACAGAAAATTAACCAACACCTTCTGACCAATCAGAATTGAGAATTCAACAGTGCTATGGTACAATGAACATTAATAGATTGCTCAAATTGATTTATAGAACATACTAAGACCAAGATTATTAGATCAAGAAAATATCTATAGAGCAGCTATCATCTGCCCCAGCCTCAGTTTGTCAATAAGCTAAAGGTTGTTGTTTTTTAATATACCATGTTAAGTATATGGCTGAGACAGTCACTTATGTAAATCTGGAAATCAGATTATACACTACGAAATAAATTCCCCAGATGGATATGCATAAAGCTGGCGCACTAAAATATGTATCCCTTGCCAGTGTGAATTAAAACGACAGACATATCATGTCCAGTATTCCCACTGGATGTCATACACAATAAACAGTGAAGTCATATGTAGGATGGAAATGCACAAAAATTAAACATTAATTTAAATAAGCCAACTGTGTTAGCAACACAATGTAAACACAGATGGCATAATGGCTCCTCTTCACTTGAATGTAAATCTTTTTCTACCTCGTTCTTGCTCCTTCTGTATTTATCCATGCACATTTGACTTATGTTACTGTTGGCATGGATTAAACCAAACTGAACAGAAAAAGGTGTAACAGTAGGTGTAAAGGTGTAAACAGTAGAGAAAAATCAATTATTAAACTGTATATTATTTGATAGCAGAGGGTTTAGAAAAAGGCAACTTGCTTAGCCTGCACTTTGTGTCTGCCAACCAGACAAGAATACAAACACAGCATTTTGAATGTGAGGGCTTCACTGTATATAAAAGTGAAAATCCATCTATACCTATAGCTTTCTTGTGTTTACAAAGTACCTGAATGGAATAACTTTGAATTCAACTCTGCTTAAATGATATTTTCTCATACGAAATTGGCTCATACACCTCATTTGAATTTATGAAATTGCCCCTCTGTCTGAAGTTGCTTAATGACTTATAAAATTAGACCACACTAATTCCGTCTCATCCTAACCTGAATGTCCTAGTAGCTCCCATTAATTCTCCTTCTTCTCTAAATGACGACGTATGGAATAATCATCTATTTAAAAACACGGCCATTTGCATGACTGATGCCCAGTTTAAACAGTCATATCAATTTTATTACATCTCCTTTTATACCTTGCTGTACAGCCTATTTTAAGCGTGATCCACATTTGATAGGTGAATTCCATCCATCACTTAAGAAACTTGAAGAGACATTAGCGCACACACAGTCAGGTAATAAATCAAAGATTTTACATCAAATAGAACTTTTTTTTTTATACAGAATGCACAATATTACAATTTTATATGCAAAATAACTCAATCAATTACAGTACATCGACATTAGAGGATGTTCAAATAGCTTTCTGGGAAAAGTATGTACCCTTAGTGTGAACTCTGGTTTATTTATTTCATTTATCACAGGAAATACTGTTTTACTCTCGATATAATAAGTAAACAACGGAGATAAGGGCCAACAGATGTGGGTTTCAATTTTCCCCAACTTTCTGGCTCATCAACTTCATATTTTCCAGAATAGCCAAACAGATTGAAAGCACTAAAAGTGCAGGTAGCTCTTACCACTACACTAAAATAATCCACACACATGAAGTTCAGAGGCAATGTAATCTTAATTGTAATGATATTCATACTGATGAGAAGCTTGAAAGAGTTTCATTTCAAGTAATCTTAAAGTACGTGATAATTGTTGACTGTAGTTGACTATAATGTGATTTCCTCCTTCTCGATGAGCCTCTGCTGTATGCCTTTAAGAAAACCAAAGAGAAAGATCCTCTGCTGTACACACAGCACAGAATCAGTGCTCTGAAATCAATAATTAATTAATTAATTGACTTTCAATAGCAGACAGGACGTGACATATTTGCCAAATTTTCAATTTCAATTACGAGTTCATATTTAAAAATCAGCACCTGACAGCATGACAATTTATACTCACAATAAAGAGTGCAAGATGAAATCAATAAAATGTTTGTTATTTGTGAGGAAAGGAAAGTCATTCATAAGTTAATGTGCCACATAAATGCAGCATTATTGCTAAGGCAAGGATGTTGCTCAGGCTAAATGAAGGCTTTCTTGTGAAAAAGGGTTTTGTTCCACCCACATGCGCCTTTTGTATTTAGTGGCACACTAGACTGGGAAATTTATTCACAAAAAGAAAGAAAGCTTTAGATGATAGGCATGGCAGCGTGAAGCTCAAAGAAGCAGCACACGTGGCTGTGGCCTTGTACATGATAACACGCTCATGATTGCTTCCCCATCTATTGCTATAGTGCTATATCGTGTATGTTCACTCAATATCAACATGGTATATTTAAAGAGATTTGAACTATTGCGTGACACTCAAGCAAAAGTATTCACTTCAGTTCTGGTAGATTAAAAAAAACAGATGGAACAAAAATTGCTAGCAACCTTTCTGTGACCTCAGCGAGGGCAATCTCAACAAGAGTGTGGAAACCCAAACAACGTCACTCCCCCAGAAAAGAGGATATGATTTAATTATGTTGCATAATTAAACACTGTTAATGAAACACTTTTCAAATGAATGGATGGGGAGAAGATGGAAAGAGAAAAGAGAAGCGGTAAATGACACTCTTGGTTATTAGTGCTTTTCATAAACAGGCTTTCTCAGTGCCCCTTAAAGGATTATTAGTCTGATTACAAGAGGATTTTGATTACGTTCTTTTATACTTGACAAGAACGTGGCCAGGGGTGGCAGTTGACACAAACTGCAATTATCTCACTTCACATGATGTAATTTTTTAGTCATAGCTAATGACTCTGAGGCATAGATTAACCTTCAAGTGGGTTTAAATGTATCTCCTCAGGCTTCATAAACCAATCCTCTCAATAAGAGAGCTGCTACACTGAACTGTACTTAAGCATCCTAAATGTACAGAGTACAATAACATAGCAAACATAATGTAAAAATGGCAAAGTAACAATGAGCCCAAGGGATTATCATTCACTGGTGACAGGAATAAATTGCTCATTTAGGAGAAAAAGATAATGGGGATTACCATAATCTAGCCATAATGTTATATGAACTGCTTTCTTTTGCTTGTAATACCCAAAATCCTTTTGAAATTCACTTTCTTGCAGATAAGCTAGATGTGGAATGTAGTGTGCCTGTTTTTTTTCTTTGTTTGTTTGTTTTTTGCATCAGCTTTACATCACTGGATTAAGCAAATATAACATAATGCTAAGGGAGTTAAGTCTGCATTATCCATCATTCATTCAACTTCAGTAACCAGGTTATCTTGGTCAGGGTTGCAGTGGATCCCACACACATATTCAGACACTCATTCACAATTACAGGCAGTTTAACATAGCCAGTCCAACTACATGCAAGTTTTTGGCCTGTAAGAGGAAACCAGAGAACCTGGAGGAAACTTGGTATAGTGCACAAAGTTTGTGAATGCACTCTCTGTGACATTTATTGTAAAAGTCTGAGGATTTTGGAAATATTAAATGATAATTACAGAGTGCAACAGTGATGATCTACTGCGTGATGAAAACCATTTTGAACTTTAAATGTCAAAATGTGGCACTGGCAACATAATCACTTCTCCTGCAATTTTCCTCAGTGTAATTCACATTTCTAAAAACACCCTTTCGAAAAATAGCTTAATTCAGCCTGTTTCTTAGCAGATTAGTGAACCCCTGGGGTGCAACTAAATCAGTCATTCATCACATCCAAATCACATTGACAATTAAACAGGAAGAACAGGTAAGGATGCCATCATTGTTCCTGACCTTTTTTTGTGCCAGTTTAAACCAGCTGCCATTCATCAAGCGCTGAATTATGTCATTACCATTAAAACAGGTTTCCCGAAATGTCACCGGCACATCCGCTCATTTCTCAGTTGGGGATTGTGATTCATATTCTATTACGCATGTACATAAAACAGGGACTATCTCTTCTGAAATAAATGTTCCTGACTTTCAGAAACGCTGGGCAGGACGAGCTCATCAATACAGTTGGCATGAGAGGCAATTATAAATAGGTCTTCCTCAGAATCGATAGGTCCCCACTGCCATGGAATCCAAATTACACTGTAAATCATAGGAGACGCATAGGACATAGACGTCTGCCTATTGGATGACAATTATATGTTTTGCATTTGGTGAAATGCCACTTGCCGTTTACTCTGGATGATGCTAATAGGATTGCTTGTGTTTTTATTTTTTCATTTCTTAATATTCATTATAAATAATCAAGCTGCACACCATGAGAGCTGGCATACCTCAAGCATTTTTTTTTTTTGGTCAGCCACAGTGTAGACCTGGACCATCTGTCTGTGACATGGCTTATCACAGTGCAAGCACATGGCTGCTGTCTGCACATTTTCGTCTTCTGCTGGCCCCTAAGCTACAGTGCCAGAAGATCCTCTGGGCTTCAGTGTCTGAGAGCAACGCCTCCTCAGCTCCAGATGACATCCGTAGCAACTTATCTTGCACAAAGGGATGACTGAAAGACGGGGCAGATGGCTTTTTCCATCATTAGAGGCTACAAGGAACGTCTGAGCTGTAAGACGCAGCACAAGTGGTCTTGCACATATTAACCATATTACATTGCCTCACCATACTACATGAATTCCCAACCCAGTCTCACAGAAAAAAAAAAAGTTTGCATGCAACTTATTTGCAGCACCTTCTAAAACACTAATATCAATATTCTGTCACAAGCATATTTTGCATACTAGCATATCAAACTTTCACTCGAATGCTCTGTATGTCACGTTCTGCACCGATGTAATTTAACCAGGCCCACTTCTACCACTACGCTATATGAACAAGACTGATAAGCAGTACATAATCTTACCTCTTTTTTAAACATAATGAGCATAGTCCACTTGATGTGTAAAGTTTGTGTTTTTAATGACATATGATTAGATTTACTGGGCTTGTAAACTAAGCCTAACATCTCCTCGTCTCTGCAAAAACAATCAGGCTTGCAAGTCACTTAGTAACACAGTACGGTAATATAGGTATTTTCAACACACACACACACACACACACACACACACACACACACACACTTTTACCTCTGTGTTACAGGGCTTGTCACCTGATAGTGAAAGTGAAGTGCTGTTGTTGCTTCTCTGATGTTTAACGTGTTTTGACTGGACCCCATGTCGACTGATTGCTGCTTCACCCGATGAGATGTTGTCAGCACAGATGGAATAGAGAGCTGTTATTTACTTCCCAGTGTGTTTGACAAATAAATTACACGATTAAAAGTAGCTTCATCCTCTTGCTGTGCAGTTGATCTTCTCTGCAATTTACTTCTACTGGGTATATTAAAACAAAGAGGGGCAAAGGTGTTTGTTTTGAACGTTCGCATCTGATCTAGTTGTCTATCGAATGGTATAAAGAGGCATTTAATTAACGATAAATTTGTCACACATGCTCAGAGTGTATTTAATAATTAAGTATACATCTAATCCATATTTAATAATGACTTATTCTCATAGCAAGAAATTTCTGGTTGGTTCCCAAAGCAAGTGAAGTACACAAAGACTGTTTGCTTCTTAATGAGAGGGTTTGGAAGTCATCTCTCAAACACCACCGTTCAACATACAGATGGGAGACAAATCAATGCCAGAACAGCTTCAGTGCAGATTCTTAGTGCAGATTCTACAAGTCTCTGGAACCGTACTGAATCAATGAACACCATTCTTCCATAAGAGATTCCCTCAGTTGGTATTTTAATGTTACTGGTGGACAGCGCTGTCTAACGCGGTGGTCCAGAATCTCCCATAGGTGTTCAATTAGATTGAGATCTGGTGACTGTGAAGGTGAAATCGTGGGATTTGCTCCATTTTTATCCCCATCAAAACATTCAGAGAGCAACTGTTCCCTGTGGATGGGGGCGAAGTAATTCAGGAAGAAGTCACTCCCATCAGAAGAGAAATGTTTCATCAAAGGGTAAAGGTGATCAGTCAAAATAACTATGCCAGCAAAATGCCTCCAACAGCATAACAGAGCCATTTTTTTGTTTTTTATTTTTTTACGATTTGCAGCTTTAGTTGTGGTATTGTGTAAAGCATGACAGAATATTAAGAATTAACGGCACTATATTACAATCGCATTGCTTCTGAACTTCATTTAACCAACAACCAACTTCTTTACAGAAGAACAGAGATGCACAGTAGGGAGGAAAGTGACTTATCATTTGGCAGAAATAAATGATGCAATAAGAGCAACAGACTGTTAATGAAAAAGTCTGGGGTGGGAGCACGGTTCGTGATTTTCTGCAATATCTGTTATCGCAAAAGACATCTAATAAAGCCCCAGAAAGAGAAAAGCAATAATGATCTCCCCCTCATTTGCATACAAAATCTACATATTACATCTGCTCCTTTCCGTGACAGATTTCGGGGTAGTTTCTGTCTCCTGAGCAAATTATGCAGCTGAAGTAGTATAATTAAATGATTGTGAACATGATAAGCAAGTTCAGAGTCATCTGAGAAAACCCAACACTATCTTGCACGTCAATGACAAGGACTGTCAAAGGCAATAAAGCAAAGAGATGTGCCTCATACATTAGAAAGCTGTTTATATATGTTCGAACATCTCTAATCTCTGAACATAAAAATTAGGCTTGATGATCGTCTTCAGCTGAGCTGGAAAAACCAACTTCGTCTGATTACTAATACAAAAGTTATTATAGAATCTGTAAATACTGTTTGTACAGGTGCAGTTTTTCTCACTGAACAACTTCTTTGTAGTTTACAAAATCTAGTAGATTTTTTTGGATATTTTGGTTGATATATTTTCTCCAAAGAAAAGAAAAATGAGCAGAATATATCAGAATAATGCATTAGATTAGCCGCGATTTGCAGTAAGGTTACATAGCAGGGGTAAAAGTTGTAGCTTTTTTTGCTTCATTTGTACAATGTGTTGTGTGACAGCAGATTTCTAAGTTTGTGCTCTTGTACTTTGACCTCAGTTTAAAACTGATTTTAAAGCTGCATTTTACCACAGTATTTTCAGATACAAGTGTATTTTTTTAACCAGAGTAGTTCCTTTTTTTACTTGAGTCAGGGATTTGTGTACTATCACCTCTTCTGCTACCAAATTGTCTTTGGTAAATTGCCCGTGATTGAACTAGCTAATGGCTCTTGGGTTAATTGCGCTTACATCATTCAAAGACCTGTTCAGTCCTGGAGGCTTGCTGCACTGCACAGTTTAAAGTTTGTCTACATGTGAATCTGTACAGGGCAGGGCAAATGTGAAACTGTACAGGGCAGTGGCATCTCTGGGACTGGAGTTCTGCATTTATTAATCTATTAATTTGCTTTCTTTAACTGTCATTTTCAAAGACCTAGCTCTCTGGCAGTCCTTGGATTTGAACTCACAGGCTTCCAGATGCTTGAAAAGAGCCTTAACCACTGATGTAGCTGGACATTGCCCACTGCTGTGCTACATGATATTAAATTCTGGATAAATTAATCTTAGCAAATGCTTTGGACAGAAATGTTCACCCCAACAAGTGCTATGCTCATAGTGAAGCTTAAGTGCCCAGCTGCTTAAACTGAAGATTCTCTCCAGCTAGTTAAAGCAGTCACTCGGCTGAACGGGTTGGATGCTGACAACCTGTAATTATTTGCACCGAGTGTACTTGGAGCAGAAGCGCTTATTCACAATCGACTTCTCGTTTGGGTGAGTGGCAGGGCTGGAGATGAGCCCATTCTCTGATTAATGGCCAGAGCAGGAAGAATGAGACCAGAGGGCTTGTTCAGGCCAGTGAGTTTTTTGAAGAACAAATTCCTGCACCATTGCTTCCATCATGGCTGAGTAACCTTTTTCACCTTGCTCTTTATTCCTTTTTAGTGTTCAGTTTGGCCTGGGCGAACCCAGTATTAACTCTGCCATTATGAATTTAAGGTGTGAATGATTGGTTTGAGGTAGCAATGATGTTTTAGTCAGTGGATGGAGAAAATAGATTGGCTGTCTATGTCATATATAGTATGCCAAGTTCCAACATTGGGCTTTATTTATCAAGCTGGACATGAATAAATGTATTTGTAAATTGTTTGCTGGAGAAGTTACACAACAAATTGGGCATTCATGAAAACACAGTTAGTTTAAAAAAAAAAAAAAGAAACAAGACTTTGTGTATGATATGTTTCAAATTTTACATATTTAATAGAGTTTTTTTTTTTTTTGGGGGGGGGGGGGGGTCACTAAATATAAATTAGCTGTGTCATCAACACACTAGGTATTCCCATTTATATTTACATTTATAACACATGCACATGAGTATGAAGAAAATCAGCTTAAGAAAACTTTTAATAAATCTGGTACAAATTTTTACTTCAGTTTGCCCCATGAAAATATTTATATACAACTTTCCTAAAATATGTAAAAATCATGCATATGTGTTTAGATGAGGATGCCAAAAAATGTTGCAGAACATTCATGTCCTGTTTACAACAGGACAGCCTATTTTAATAGAACAAAGTACAAATTGCTAGCACTTTGAATCGCCAAATCAAATAATTAACCCTGCAGCAGTGATGGGTCAGTGGTTAAGGCTCCGGGCTACTGATTAAAAGGTTGTGAGTTCAAATTCTAGCACTGCCAATCAACCAATGCTTGGCTTGTGCTCAAGGCCAATGCTCAGTGCAAGGGTATGTTGCTTTGGATTAAAGTAAATAAATTATAATACACTATATGGCCAAAGGTTTGTGGACACATGACCATCACTTGTAAATGGTTCTTCCCCAACCTTTGCCACAAAGTTGGAAGCTCTCAACTGTATATAATGTCTATGTATGCTGTAGCATTAAGCTTTCCTTGCACTGGAACTAAGAGGTCCAAACCTGTTCCAGCCTGACACTGCCTCTGTCCACAAAGCAAGCTCCATGAAGACATGGTTTGCCAAGGTGGCCTGCACAGAGCCCTGACCTCAACCCCACCGATCACCTTTGGGATGAACTTTAATGCCGACTGAGTGTCAGGCCTCCTCGACCGACATCAGTGCCTGATCTCACTAATGCGCTTGTGGCTAAATGGGCAAATCCGCACAACCACTTTCCAAACTCTGGTGAAAAGCCTTCCCAGGATAGTGGAGGGTATATTAACAACAAAAGGAATCTGGAATGGGTCCACATACTTTGGGCCATATAGTGTATATCTTTGAAGCCCTATTACCCAGTGCAAAATGCCAACT
Organism: Pangasianodon hypophthalmus; assembly: GCF_027358585.1. Lineage (NCBI taxonomy): Eukaryota > Metazoa > Chordata > Actinopteri > Siluriformes > Pangasiidae > Pangasianodon > Pangasianodon hypophthalmus. The sequence goes on along the minus strand of NC_069733.1, from coordinate 9,988,940 downwards.
TCCTGGATATTATCTTTCTACAAACTAATACCAGTTTCCTTAGTTCTTCAGTGACATTTTTCATCTCTAGTATGAGTGTATGATTAATAATACATGGAGGAGTCAAGATGGAAGGTGACATGTCAAAACCAGAACCTTCCCTCAGGCAGCATAATGGGTTAAGCAGAGGGAAGAAAGAACTGCCCAACCACTTGTTCAGCCACACTTACTATCTGCAATCTACACATACAGAGCCAGTGATGGCAGGAAAATGCACTAGATGGTGTTTAATAATTCATGTATCTATAAGGATTCAAGCTTGGGGACCGGGACATATATCTCATATAGATTATCCTGTATACTGTACCATGAAAGAGAGTTAAGCTTGAACAAAATAACATCCAAAGGTTATTTAAAGAGCAGTATACTCAAAGCGTAGACTGAGAGTGGTTCTTAGTGTAGAGTGGAATTTGGAAAAAGGTCGGTTTCTTTGTTGCATTGGGTAGATACGTTAAAGCATCTGCTGACAGGAAATCATTGATGTGTCCAGTTGGGTTAATTCAGGTTCAACTGGACTTCATTGCCTGCAGTGCAACTGTGAACATTTTGTTTAACTAATTATTATTATTATTTTAATACTCATACCTTTCCCCTAACTAAATGTTACATTTTATTCTTTATTTTTATAATTACTGCACAATAATCACTCAAAATGTATGCATGGCTTGTTGCCAAAGGATTTTGTCTTGCTTCATTTTGTTTTGTTGTGTTTATGATGCCTTTATTTTTTTTTTAAACTTCCATAGTTATGCTAATAGCACACTAAAACCCTGCAATGCCAGATGGCAATGAGTCACTATTCACTCACAAACCACCTATACAGCATACCAATGTATTAAAGCTAAATGGAGAAAAGTCAAATAATAAGAAAGCTCTGGTGCAGAAACCACATCATCTACAGTACATGTAACTCTTGATTCTTGTTATTACTTTAGCCCAGTGGTGTCAAACTCAAATTCAACACGGACCATTTTTTTAGCCCCTGGGGGCCATAATCAAAGGCTATTTATTTTTAAAATATTATCTATTATATCAATTAATACTAAGAACTGGCTCTAAAAGTAGAATAGGATGTTTCCAGGAAAAAGAAGTACTAAAAGGCTAACTATTAAACTGTATGCCCATATTAGGCCATAATAGGTGATTATTAAGATGGTTTTCAAAATATCAAAAATATATAATGTTAAAAAAAATTTAAGAAAATCTTGTGTGGGATGATCTCTGCATACATGTCCTTTGTCAACCTTCATGTCTTTGCACTCCACCAACTCTATATTTTCTCATCACATCTGTAGGTTTCTATCACGGGTGATACATTTTTGGGATTTGGAATTCATTTTTGAATCACACTCAAGGCGAACACCAGACACGTTTCTGAATCTGTTTTTAGACGTGGATCTGACTTCAAGCACAGCAGATAGCGGTCAATTTTACCCAGCATTTCAGCTCTGTGAGACGTGAGTCACTCTCTGCAGGCGGTCGCTACAGTATGGGTCGGTTGTGAATTTCAAAATAATGTGAAAAAATATTTCAATATGTATTTATTCTATGCTTGGGTGGGCTGGATAGGATAACAAAACGTTTATCAAACTGCTTAATGGAATATCAATACACAAAACGCATACCATGATACATATATATATATATATATATATATATATATATATATATATATATATAGTTTTTGTTAGTGGTCAAGATTTGTACTTGAATGCCCGAATGTCATGCTTACATTGATAATCTCACCTGGATACTGAAGATTTGTTCTTCTATAATCTTAAAGACTGTCCTGTGCTCCACCCAGGACCTATAGTATGCTCATAGTGAATATCCTTTCAGCACACTCACTACTGTTTGCCCTTTAAGTACACAGTGGTTTAGAATGGCACTATCACCCAGAAGAGGATGGTTCCTCTCAAGGTTTCTTCTTATAGGAGATTTTTCGTGTATCTCTCACCTTTGAGTTTCTCATTAAGGATCTAGATCTACATCCAGATTCCTGTAAAGCTGCTTTATGACAATATCGATTGCTAAAAAGGAGTGACACAAATAAAATTGAATTGAATTTAATATATATGGACCCAGTGGATGCAAGTGAGAAGTCTACATCTAGAAATGTATTTTGGTTTTTTTTTGTGTGTGTTTTTTTCTTAAACTTCTTTTCTTCTGAATTTTGCAGTTTTACTTGTTTTACTTTTTGTCCCCATTATACCATCCAAAATGTGCTGTGCTATCTAAGCAGTCCAAAAAAATACAATAAGCAATCATGCTCATGTAGCATTCTTTTATTGGAATTCACAGCAAAACATCCTCTGCACATTAGAGAAGCATTTTAATTATTTACTGGCTTTCCCACTGGCAGTGTTAAGCGCTGAACGAACGTTTTACTCTGTCTTTTATGTGCTTGTGAGCTTCATAATTGTGACCTATCTGTAAATGAGGAGGCGATACATTATTAACTAGAGCATGGGGTTTTGTAGTCAGAGCCATGGATGCGCATTAAAATATTGGCCAAAAGCTCTACAGTGGTCAATAACATATTGATCCTGGAACATAAACTGACACTGTGATTAGATTCTTGTCTTCTGGCCTTTTTATTCACACTCAGTCAACAGTTTGTTGAATCCCACCATGACAAGTGGATTTGGAACAATTTCCCATTAGATACGGAAGGAATGGATACTGTTATAACATGATGTATGATGGAAGACTTTACTCGCTGCTCTAAATTGTTCCTTTAAATGTCTTTATTTGCTTAGCAGGGGAAGCTGAACCTCAACAATTACATTTTTATTCTGTGATCCACTGGAGGGCCCTTGAGCAAAATTTGTAAGTGTAAAAAAAAATATTGATTTGTGTTAAAAACAATTTGAAAAACTGTATTTAGCTTGTATTCCAAATACTCTACTTCATAATCGTATGGGCCAAATAAAGTTTTTCATTTCATAATAAAAGCATATAAGATCAGTTATTAACCTGAAGAACCATATTGTCGAATTTGACTGTCACAGTTCATCACTCATTCATCTTCATTAAGTAATCATAATTATCCTATTATTTGTGAAATAATTATATAAAATTGTAAACCTACAAGAATATCCTGTCTACAAACCATTTGCTTCATTTTTGGTAATATCTTAATTAATACTCAAAACCTGGCAGGCATTTTACTGTAATTGAGTTTGTATAAAAGCTTTGTACTGAACACACAGAATTATTGAAACTTGAAATGGAAAAATTGAACCAAATTCCTACATAAACCACAATCTACCTCTCTCTACCAAGTAGATTTCTGAACCAGTTCAAGGAATGAAACGAAAACCAGAATCAACCATTATTTTGCTAGGAAAAAAATGCAACAGAAAACACAGACATCCTTAAATGTCACAAACTCACCCTCTCTGTGAGTTCAGCACAACGACCTCTGCTTGCCTTTGTTTTTTTTCCTCCATGTGCATTTGTTTTTGTTCCAGTCCTGTCTCCACTCCTGTCTCATCATTGGTTTCATCGCCGTGGTGTACACATGTTCTGTGTTCAGCTCTTAATTAGTTTGGTTATTTATGCCCTATTTTCTCCATTCCTCTTTGCAAAATCTCATTGAATATTATTGGGCATTTCTAAGCCTTGTGTTATAGTTCATGGTCCTAACTGTTTTGATCTTGTGCTTGTTGACCTATAGATTTGGATGTTTCCATCAGTTCGACATGTAATTAATAATGTTATTGTAGACCATTAGTTCATTATTTATGTTTTACCGCCAACCTTTGAAATATTTTTGGGTTGTCATGTCTTGCTTAATTTTATTCAATGTATTATATTACATGTGCAGTGCAGCATGGTACAGTGCAGCATGTCATCTGCTCATATACAGAAATTAACCTTACAATACAATATGTTTTCTCAACATAAAAACTCATGCTGAAAATGACTTAGACAGATAACTGAGCCTGTTTGCTGTGCTGCACTCATGAGGACAAAGAAAAAACCTGTTTAGCTAGTATGTCTATGCAATTTTAAATTGTGCTAGTACTATTGACAACTTGCATTTGTACTATTAATAATTGTACTATTGGTAACATTGCATTTGTCTTTATTTTGATAATAACACACTCATAAATTATCAGTGGCTATTTCATAGCTGCGTATATGTCGGAGCACAAACAGTATATTTGAACACGTCCTTATTAATATAAACACGGCTGCTGGGTTGAGTGTCTTTCCAAACCTACTATTTTATTATATTAGGCCTACATACATCTTATGTAAAAGGAACAGGATTAATATATTTTTTTTCTTTAGTTCTGACCAGTTTAGGAACTTTGTTTTGGAGTTGTAATGCAAGAATGAAAAAGTTGAAATATTAGTTCTGCTCAGAGCAAACCAATTTTTATTCAGTCTCTGAGCTCTGCTACCGAGGAAGCTTCTAGGAAAGTTCAGGACAGGTCAACAGTATTTCCTTATATATCTTAGAAAAATGCTTAAGGTATGTTGCTATATTACCAAGTTCACACAGACTGTTTTTGTATCTCTGGGCTTGAATGTTGATGGAATAGTTGCTCTGCACTATATTGCTTAGTGTAGCATGTAATTTCTGTTTCATCATGATGAATGATCTGCTCGATTGAAAAGTAGTATTTACTTCAAGCCTAGCTGCCCTTGTGTCAAAGCTTGCACAGTAAGAGCACACTTTTTTACACACTTTTCCATCTGAGTGCTGCAAGTGAATTTATTAGGAAATAAAGAGCAACATCTGTCCCAAGTACAGCACTTTTACTCAGAGAGCATTTTATATATGAGCCGTGGTATTATGCAGGGCCTTATTTTCTCATATTTCAAACACACATCCATCTATGAGCCAGCAGATGATCCATTTACCACTTCAGTGTATCCTTATGGCAACAAAAGACAAGTGCGACAAGACGTGAGAAGTAGATTATCAGAAAGGAGGATCTTAAAATGCACAGAAAAGACCTGCCAGGGCTCCATTTATCACCAGAGCTGTGCGCACTGAAGAAATATCCATCGCATGTCAGCAACGTTTGTAAAGGTGGCATGTTGGCCACATGACAAGGGAGTTCACTGATACCAGGGAGACTGCTTTAAGCATTATACTGTGGAGAGCAATTATTTTTCTGTGTTTATACCACACCAGGGGTCCTGAACCTCTGTCCTCCTGCTGTAGGATCGCTCTTCTTGGTACATGTTGACAAAATCTAACAAGAGACAATAACAAGATGGAAGGACAATTCAGCTTCTTGTCACATTACAGTAAACTGGCCAATTGCTACTTGGCTCATATTCAATTAGGCAGGGGTATACATTCCCATGAGCTGGAGTCGAATACAGTTTGGGGATTTCCTTACTCTAACACACCAATTAAACCTGGTGGTTAACTGGTAAGGTCAATCAGGCACCTTGTGTGCAACAGCCTGGTGTTGTCCACCTCTACATTTTGTTAAGATAGTAATTAGGACCTACTGGAATCACATATAGATTTTCCACATGACTTTTAGCCCTCTGTATATTACCAAGAAGGCTTATGCACCCTTGAACAAATGCTTCATTTGATATATAACTTGTATACTACGTACTTGTATAATAAAGATTTGTAGTAATTGTAAACATTTAAATAACATTAACACATTCTATGAATAATGCATTCATAATGTATTATAAACGAATGCATAACCTGTTATACAGTATATCATTTGTCCCAAAATTGTCCCACACACTCACACGCACACACACACGAACTATAACACATTTTACATGCACTTATACTGCATGTACACATGTATAAATATCTGCATGCATTATTCCAAATCATATTACAATAATTTTAATTACATTTACATATCTGTAAACATAGAACAGGTAAGTACACCACATGTAAAAATGTTCATTTAACTTAAATCCAGTATTGGCATGACATAAAGGAGTGCAATTTGAGAAAGAAAGGATCTACATTATAATGCATTATAACTAACTATACCCAAAACTACACTAGGGCATTATATTACTGTCTTTAGTGACACTTGTCTAAATTTATGCTCTTATGAACAAATATAATAATCTATTATGCAGTTATATGTGCATAATGTGATGTCATTATATACTCATGCTTTATAAAGTGTTATAAAGGTAACTGTAACTGCTTTTGAGCATCTCTACAGGCTTATCCTAGGCATTATGACTTCTTATAGCTTATCAGAGCTACTGTATAACCAACTATTAATGCATGCATAATGCATTTGGAATGCAGAATTTATAGAAAGTGTTTGTGTCAACACTTGTTACTATTAAATGACATTCAGAAGAACTAGAACAACTGAAAATAAAAGTCAAAATTAGGACAATTTTTTTTTTTTTTTTTTTTGCTTACGCCGAGATATTCAGTGCGATAATACCTTCTATCTTGTGGAGAGATAAATCCTCTGTAGAGCTATTTTAAACCTGCAAGTGCCTGTGAGTGTTTTAGTCTGACAGGCAGAGCACTCCCTCTCAGCCTCATTAAAATTCTGCACCTCCAGGTACCTTAATCTACTGATAAGGCAAAGCTCCTAATCCATCAAAAGAGATTGCTGCGCTAACGGTTCCGTTTACCATTGAGGAATCATCTTTTTTCACTATTTTTTCCCTTAAACTTTCTCTTTCCAAACTTTCCCTTTTAAATGCAGAGAGCTTAGGATTAAAGCGAGATGATCTGATAATGAAATAGTTTGTTATATCTCTAGCATGTAGCTTTAGATAAATTTTTTTTAAATCTGTTACTGAAAATAGAAATGTGGCAATCAGTGATGGCTGGTCACAATACTGAATGGGAGGAATTTCATACAAGTGCATAAAATTATGATATTATTATTAATTGACTATGAAATTATTATTATGAAACTATTATTGTTGAGACTTATGCACGGTCTGATTAGAGGCATAAAACTATTAAGCATTTATATAGGAACCCACTTATTTAAATACACCACTTGTGATCGTTAAAAGAGATGGGTAAAGAGAAAAGCTGCATTTCCATTAGCCAGCTTATTCATTCAAACCATGCAAAAGTTACAGTTCTGGTGGTTGTTGCTTTGTGTAATTTGAACTTACTTACTTGGACAATGTTTGATTAGCCTTTATGCTGTACTTCTAGTTTTTCCTTTAAGGGCATTTTGACAAATAATTTTGACAATAGTGAAAATATTCCACCTCATTCATGTTTAATAAACTTGCTTCTGAATTCCATATGAGCTTTCACTACCGATGATGGTTTATGGATTTGTCAGAGAAGCAGGTTCATTTTATACTGCATCTAATATGTCTATGATATAAACACCATTATACCAATACCAATACTTCCGAATGTAAACCCAGTCCAACCCATTAAAAAAATTGTAGGAAATACAAGTGAGAGTGATTTGTTAGATTTCTTAATTAGCAAATTAATTTGTCCCCTCATCCTCATGTATCAATACACATTTTGCCGATTTCTGCAAATTCTTATGAATTGCAATCATTTGACTGTGATGGAAGTCCAGAATGACCATGCAGCACTTGGGCTGAGCTTCCTGAAGAGCTATGAAATATTACAATATCCCCTTTCTCCTGAGCAGGTGAGCTATGAGATGTTTTGACAGGTGTCTGAGCCCTCAGTCCCACACATCATCAGTCGAGTGTGGAGTTAAATTTACCAGGCAATTTATCAGGTACCACCAGCCTGTTCCCCGAATGTCATGGAGTTTCAGTGTCTATCAAAGACAAAGACATAGCTTAATATAGTCTCCCTCATATACGCTAGAATGTATTGCAGCATGTAGCATGCATTATTTAGTCAGTGTCTGCTAGCTAAAGCCAAATTAATCTTGTGTTTTGAAAATGGTCTTCCTACACTATCATGATAATATTAGACAAGTCACATATGTATTTTGGGAAATGTGTTAAAGGTAGTGTGAGCCTGTCAAGAAAATTGGAACACAGGTAAATATAAAGTTTCCCACTTTGCTGAGACTTTGCCAGTTTGATCAGCTTGTCCTGCTTCTGCACTGAAAAGAAATTTGGTGCCATGATGAAAGTAAGTTGATGTGTTGTATCTGAATATGAAGGTCTATTAAAAACTAAAACTTTTTAATAAGGTCTATTAAAAAATCATCACTTCTCAACTTGTCCAAGATGTGATGTGTATATAAAAAAAAAATGAAAGTGTTCCAAATTATTTTCATGGACAGGATGTCAACACACAGCCAAGATAAGAGATATGTCCAGTATGGTGGGGGCTTGAAGTAACATCCCTGATATTTGCAGATGATATTGTTCTTTTGGTACCATCTGTACTGGACCTCAGACACACTCAACTGTTTCAATGCTGAGCATGAAGCAGCAGGGATGAAATTCAGCATCTCAAATTCTGAAGCCATGGTTCTCTCCTGGAAAAAGAGTGAGATGCTCCTTTCAATTTAGGGGAAAGACCTCGCCCCTGGCAGTGGTGCTGATCATAAATGAGGGAAAAAGAGAGCACGAGATAAAGAGCAGTCCTCCAAAATTATGATAAGCTTCCCCTAACTGGAAAATCACATACATTTCCCAAGAAATTTACTTTAAGTAACTGAAAAAGATATTGTTTGCTGAAACAACACGTAAATAAAACTCAAGTAAACACATGGATGTGTATAATATGTGATAAATAAAGCCACATATGAAAAATAAATCAATTATGACAAAATCAATGGAAAATAAACAAATGAATTATGTGAAAAATTTAGTAAATTAAATCAGGTTTTTTTTTTTTTTTTAAAAATCACATGTGAAAAACTAATCATGAGTTAAAATCATGTGAAAAATAAAGTGTAAAAAACATTGCATGAGAAATTTATTTATGTGAAAAATCACATGTAAAATGAAATGATTCATGAAAAAAAACATGAAAATGAATCAATCTTGAGTCATTTATTGAATAATAAATCATTTATTATTATTATGTGAAAAATAAAACTACAAGCACCATATGAAAAATTTACATGTGAGTGTGTGTGAAACCTAACGTGAAATCTAAAAACCATGTGTTAATTTCACATGTGACGTGTGACTTTATGACAGTCAGCATGCAGGCATTTTGCATCATGTCTGCAGTGTATCTATCTTGTGTACAAAGCCATATCATCTTAAGTTTGCTATTAGTGTATCACATGTTACAGATTCTCTCAGTCATTTATTTTCAGAGGAGATTTGTTATTACGACCAAGGCATTTCGCTCTCCTTTACACAGTCCATAAGAAGTTGGTTACGACCTTGTTTAACTGAAATTTTATGCATTTTTATAGGGGCTTCAGTTTCTACTCTCACCTCATTACATTCTTCCATCTCAGAGTTTAGTGTTTCTAGTTTATGATGAGGGGCTCTGTAGTTGTATTTCATTCCACAACAAGCAAAGCTGAGATAGAGACAATTATGACGAAACCTTCACAGTAAAATCTCACAAGACCTTGTGTCGCCCTATGCTCTCAATAAACACACTGTGTGGTCTGGAATTGTAATATACCATAACCATGACCACATTAAAAAGATAAACAGGCAAAACAGGCTCTTTACAATGTTGTCACTCTCCACTTCATGAAATAAAACCAAATGTGTACTTTCTTATCCTCTCACTGTGTAGTTCTGTCTCTCAAGCTTGACACTCAGCACTAAACCCCTACAAAAGGGTAAATGCAAAAGGGAACTTTTTAAGAGCCAATTAATCCCAGATAAGATCATAATTAAATCAAGCAACAATAAACCATGAAACTCAAACCAGAGTTCCCTTAAGCCCCAAAGCACACAATCAGCAATCAGCCCATTAATAGTCTTTGTATAGATCTAATGAGTAACTATTTGATTGTGTTCTCTAAGTGAATTTGTAAATAATATCATTTTGGATTGTTTAGATCACTAATGATAATTACGCCACAACCAGATTGCATTATGAAAAAGTACGCTCAATTAACTTGGAGCTAATAAAATCCACATGGAGTTACATATTAGTACACCATTACATTCTAATTCAATTTAAAGTCTGCCTTTTTTCACTTTATGAATGTGCAACACAGAGGCATCTGAGAGGAAATTTCTTCATTTCTGTAAATTATTAATAGGCTCAACATTCACTTAAAACTCAAACAAAAGGTGCTAAATATACATTCACCGACCACTGTATTAGGAACATCTGTACACATGCTCATTCAGGCAATTATCCAATTAGCTAGTCATGTGGGAGCAGCACAATGCATAAATTCATCCAGATACAAGGTCAAGAGCTTCAGTTCACATCAGACATCAGAATGTGTGTGTGGGGGGGGTGATCTCAGCAACTTGGCAGGTTGGTTTGAGTATTTCAGACAGAAACTGCTGAGCTCCTAGAACTTTCAACAGTCTCTAGAGTTTACACAGAATGGTGAGGGGAAAAAAGTCCAGCATCAGAGCATCAGTTCTGCAAGCAGAAATGCCTTGTTGATAAGAGAGGTCTGAGGAGAATGGCCAAGCTAGTTTGGGCTGACTGGAAAGCTACAGTAACTCCAATAATTACTCATTACAACTGTGTTGAGCCAAAAAGCATCTCAGAACACAAAACATATCAAACTTTGAAGCAGAAGGGCTACAACAGCAGAGGACCACATCGGGTTCCACTCTTGTCAGCCAAGAACAGGGATCTGAGGCTACAGCAGGAACAGCCTCACCCAAACTGGACAGTTAAAGTCCAGTCTTCGTTGTCCAGTTTCGGTGACCCTGTGCCCACTGGAGCCTCAGATTGTATAACTGCATGAGTAGCAGGTGTAACCGCATTCCTAATTAAGTGCATGGTGAGTATATAGAAATGACACAACAAGTACATGAAGTGTCTCTTGGCTCAAAGTTCTTGCTTGTTCTAGAACATCAGTACTTGTAACTGTAGAAATAAAATTAATTGCCGATTAAAATACCCATCTTCATTCAAACATAATTGCGTGAGAGCACTTCCACACTGATCTAAACCATTTAACTCCCTTTCTCTGAGTAAGTGTGTGAATATTTGTAGGTGTATTGTTTTCCATGCGGTTACCTTTTGAACTCAACCAGTGTTCCTTATGTTTATCTAATACTAACAGGATTGCATCATTTGTAACTTGAGCAACTGCTTGTAAGTAAAGTTTATATCAATCCTGAGTGTTATCACCTGCTCCAGCTCTTGTGTTTAGCTGTAGCTCTCTCTTCTAGTCCAAAAACTATTTTGCACTTGCCCTTGTCAAGTGGTGGAAGCTTACTCTTGCAGATCATTAAACATCTTTATGCCTGGACTGGATTCTGCATCACTTGTAAGTGGTTTTGTGTAAAAATCTGCCAACTGAACAAAAAGTAAGAGTGAAAAGACCTACATTTAAGAGTCCCATTTATCTCTGACTATATTTTTTGTGTACATTGTATGGGCTGTATTCAGAGTTGAATTATGCTCATACAGTGAGGAGATAATACAGAAACTGTAAGCATCCTTATTCACACCTCAGTACCTACAAACTCAATTGTGCACACAGGGTGGAGTTTAGCAAAAAATGATTCTGTCTTTGAACTTAATTCAATTTGTATTGCATAGAGCACATTAAATTCAGCTCCACAGTCTGACAGTTTGATGGATCCACAATACTTCACCATGAAACACATTTTAGACAATGGAAGTACACTTTTGTCTATAAAAAGGATACGTTTGTGTAATGGCATTTTAGGGCAATATTTAGTATATAGATATGAAATTGAATAAAATACCTTTATTGGTCTAGTGCATTGAAAGTAGCATTTCCACTTTTACAAGAATATGTTTGTAATTTAGCTAATACTGTATACTGTATATGAATTAATGTATTAGATGAATCAGTCCTGTAGAGGTGTGTGGGTACAATTCATTCATGACCAGAAATATCATAATGAAAGCATAAAAAAACCACAAAAAAAAAAAAAAAAACACGGTGTGTAAATGTTTGGGTAAATCAAACAGGACTAAAATTTTCCACCCGATTTTCAAGAGTGTCGGAAACACTGATTTTCTTCTGAAAGTCACTCTGGATAAGGGCATCTGCTAAATGCTGTAAACTCAACAGTGGATTCCAAATATAATATTTCAGTAATCCATGCAGATTATATGATTTGAAGTCGATCAAGTCAAGGTTTACATTAGTTAGTCTTCTTACGCATACATTTACACACACTCAGGAGCACATGTAGGAGACAATTTTTTTTCTTTAAATTAATTTACAGGATTTTCATGAATACCACATTTCTTGTGTAAACTCTATTGTATGCATAAATTCATTTGTATCGGGCTTGATAAATGAAACCCATTATGGGCGCACGTTACATTTCATGACCACAGTTTTGTATCCAATTGTCACAATAAGTTTTCAGCACACAAAATAATAATAATTAAAAAAGATTAATTGTTTTCGTGACTGGTTCAGTCACTTCTGTGCTGTAAGTACAAAATATTGGGTGACCAGGTTCATTGAGCAAAAATTAGGACGTGCCATATCATGTTGTTCAAATAAGTCAGTTGTGATTGTGTGATTAATGTGATTATCACAACTAGGATCCTTTTCATGTTCTGATCATGAAAAACCTTAAAATATTCACAACACACTTCTTTGTATATTATCATAGTCTATATCAGTCTCTTGAATTTATGCTTTTATAATTCTTATTTCAAGAAAGAAAAATGTAATCTGCTGTGTCAGTCTACATTTTCCACCATGTGTATAACCTAAGCTGGAGAAATGATACTGATATCACACCACTCCTTAATCAGTCCCTGCTTGGTTATCTTATCTATTTCATATTTGTGTATTGTGCAATAAATCACTTTCTTATCAGTGTTAAAAAATAAACTATTCTCAGTGTGAAATTCAAAGGCAGGGGTTGTAAAAGTTTGGATATGGAAGCAGATTTAACCCACTTGGTCACAGATTAAGTGATTAGTGGAAAGCAGGAGGTTTCTGCATATGGTTAATGATATAAGATTGCTAGCTTTGCTAATGCTAATGGCTTTCTAGTACTATGAGCCTTAAGCTGTGAACACTACCTGTAACAAATTTTCTGAATGCTATTGCAAGACATATTTAGGAATAAATAGGAAGTGTAGGATGAAGTCGGGGAAGAGCTGTAACAAAAGATAGGAGATAGGTGTCCGACCAGTTGCACAAAACTTACTAGAAGTATCAGGTGAATTTAACAGTGGAAGATTTATGAACGTGACTTAAAAACCTGTCAGAAATCCATAGATTAGCTAGTAGCATTACCAGTGAAGACTATAAACATTCAATAATGCGACTTTAAAATCCTCTCAGAAATCCATTCAGAGTAGCTCATGGTAGCTAGCTGACTAAAAAAAACCTGTGAACAAATTCATTTATCTTCCTACCATTAAGACTGGCATATATGGTCTCAAAGACCTGCTAACATTTCCATATATGGACTCCCACATTCCAGTCTTTCGTCTTAAAGGCATGTCCACACAGAGGTGCTTGGATTTGCATATACATCTGGATGGTCTGGGATCTGCCGACATACATTAGGAAAACACCTGACTGTTTCTATGAAGGAAGTGTACATTTTTTTTTACATTAGTGATTGTAGATATGCTGCTCTTCAGTGAAATTCTGATGATTGGGGGAAATTCTGTTGCATTGTCTATATTCACATTTTCTGTTCATTCTTATGTGAATTCTTATGCATCTGCAGTTGTGAGACTGTGTTAAGCAAGGAATAAAGCATGCCAGAGCATGCTGTTATAGGAAGATACTCACAAACAAGACAGTGCGATTTGTTTAAATTAATCATTTATATTTTGAGAAAAAGAACCATCTACACTCCTTAGGAAACATCACAGGCAGGTGCAAACAATAATGAGAGCAGGAGCAAGTGGGATTGGTCAGAAATCCTACACAAGGTTAACAGAAAAAAAAAAAAAAAAAAAAAAGAATATTTCTATTCAGGTGTGTTTTTTTTCCTCTGATATGACAGCAATTTACCAATAATCCAATTTTTCTATTAATAAATGTCATGCTTTTTAACCATTTATAGTTATAGTCAACGTTATTTCCTTTCATTATTGGGTAGTGGTGAAGATGGACGCAAGTGCAGGAAATTTATTAAATAACGGATGGCGAGGAAGAAGAAGACGAAACATGGCAAAGCCCATACAGCAGAGACTGTTGTCCCCCGACAAAGGAATATCGGGACTTAAATAGGAACCATAATCAAGGGAGAAACACAGAACAGGTGAATGTGATCAACAGGCGAGCAATAGCATGTGACAGGGTCGTGTGATCTGGTTGTAGCCTGATGGGGCTGATGGGACCTGAAGTCCAAGGCAGACATATGGCTGAAACCAGCACCGATGTGACAGTTATCACTTACGTTATAGGAGCTTTAAACAATCATTCCATCACCAGCCTGTCTTTTTCTCTCTCTTCAAGTTAAGACAAACAAAAAGTACTGACACGCAAGACTCCACATTAATGTTAAATAAATGTCTCCTTACCGAACACCTCACCATATCAACGATTATGTGTTTTTCCTTGTTAAATAATGTTTTTTTTTTTTTATCTGTTTATTAGTCTTAGATTATGTAGATCATTCACCATACACATCCCTGTGAACGAATAACATATTCGAACAAGTACATTAATATAGACCTGTAATTTAAATTACAACTGGAACAACAACTTCTGACCAATCAGATTCTAGCATTCAGTGCTCGGGTACAAGGGGTTTTAAAAAGCTTCATTTTATATGCATTATTTATAAGCAGTGATGGATGTTCTTGAAAATAGAGCTCATAATATTGTATGTCTAATTTATTTTTCAACTATTTCAACAAAATGGTACAAATTGTTAATAAATGGGCTCTTTGGCCTGCTACGAGTATTTATTTCTTTCCATAAACGCCCCAGATAACAATTCAGTGTGTATTTTGCTCGAGTTATAATAAACCCGAATCACTAGGGCCAAACTGATCCCATTTCCGTTCATCCTCTCTGGACACTCTGCACTGTGACCTCACACTCAGCCTCTGTGGATGAGTACTGAAATAGCTCAAACTGAGCTCATCCCCAGCAGACTTCACCCTATGTTCTTCAACCTCTGTTTGATATGCAATTAATCGGTTTTAGGATCCCTGATGCCCCACATGTCAATCTAGTGCCAAGCTAAACCTCACAGACCTAGTCCATCGACAGAACTTTAAATACACTGTCACTGAGGAAGCCCTGAGAGCTGGTGTCCTTTGCCACCAATCTAGGAAAAGATATGCTTACTGGTTGGGATTTAGAGTTTGGATGGGGAAAACCCAGATCAGCAGAAGAAGGCAAAGCCACAGAGGACCAGAACAACTCTTAAGCAGCTAATAAACTTTCTTACACAGAAACTCCAACTCCAATTAGGTAGACTCCTGAATCGTTATCATGAGTGTTTCTATTAGTGCATATTAGTAGACAGGTGTTGGATTAATGTGAGAAATGAAAGTTATCATGGCACACTTTCTCAGATAATAATTTTAGACAACATTAACTATTACACATTGTTCTAAAGGAGATGTGCTTTCCGTTATTATGCAATGAATTTATTTTGGGATGTTTCTGGAAATGCACACCTAATAGCATATATTACGAGCTAGGAAAGCAGATCCACACCATACTCAGCTCAGAGTGTTTGTACTCCCTATGTTCTGTATAAATTATATTTTGAAGGCCATTTTGAATGTGCTGTTTTTTGTTTTTTTTTTACATTTCATGGCTCATTTTGGTTTCGTAGGAGCCTATTGCAAAAGTCTTTCTGAGAAAGCTTTTAGTGCTATACAGAGCAGCCAAAAGCACACAAAACACTACTTTTGTCCTTGGACTGTGTGCACCCAGTGCCTCATGAAATGTCAGTATTTTGCCTGGCTGAAGCTGCTCAGAGAAAGGTTTACACACAGGTGCTATTAATTGTTAATAGAAATATACAGAAAATTCAATACACTTACCATAAAGCTCCTGGATGAAAAATTTTGGAATCCATAGTAGAAAAATACTATTGCTATACTATATGACCAAAAGTTTGTGGTCACCTGACCATCACACCTATATGTGGGTCTTTTCCAAACTGTTGCTACAAAGTTGTATTGTATAGAATCCCTGAGCAAATCCCCACATCCACACTCCAAAATCTAGTGGAGAACCTTCTCGGAAGAGTGGAGGTTATTCTAACAGCAAAGGGGGGCTAAATCTGGAATAGGATGCTCAAAAAGCTCATATGGGTATGATGGTCAGGTGTCTGCAAACTTTTGGCCATAGTGGAAAAACATTTTAGCACTGGTGTTCTCCACCAAGAAACAGAAAACAATTGCTCAGTATTACAAAGGTCTTTATCAGTTCTAGCTCCCATTACCCAGATTACTGCCTGATCGAGCAGCAGTGCCCATGCATCAACTAGCTGGCTAAAATATAAGCTCTGGTTGAAGGGAAAATAGTTGCTTCACTATCATTTCAGAGAGAACTGTTTGGGGCCAGACTGGGTTGAATGTATTGACTTTCTCTAAGGCTATGTGCATCTCCAGGGCTGACAGATGCAACTAGCCCGCTAACTCTATCTGACTAGCTAAAATATATAATATAGAGAATAAAAAGATACTGCTGTCGAAAAATTTTGGCAGAAGCTGGATAGTGTTAGTGTGCTAGCTAAAACCCGGCGTAGAGGATAAAAAGACACAGATAAAGCAAGCAGAGCTCAAATCACTCAGTCTTGCTCAATAATTGAGTTTGACATACTATATGTATAGAAATTCACCAACACTGGATTCATCATTGGAGTCTAAATCCCAGAATGCTTTGTGGTCTACAAATAAGGCCACCACGGACTAGAATATCCAGTCTACACACTCACCATCACGTTCACGCTCGATTATTGATTGCACTCACCTGGACTCAAGCGCGCACACACACGCGCACACACACACACACACACACACACAGAGTATAAATATCTCACACAAACAGTCCACTGATGCAAAGTATCGCTCAGTGTATGTTTACCTGACGTGCCAAGCCTTGATCTTTGTGTATGATATTCTGGTTCTTGATCTTGTTCATGGTTCTTGGGTTTTAGATTTTTGGATTTGCCTAGTTTTATCTGTTTGCTGATCACCTGACACTCTGCCTGTTTTTCACCACAACCTTGTCTATGTTTGCCAGCGTTGAAAATAAAGCATTTAATCTGCAACTGCAACCATCTCTGACACCTGTCAAACACCTCTTGTTTTTAGTCATTAATCACAGTTATAAATCATCTTACTATCATATATTATTCATATATTATTCATCTCCATCAGTCATATATAGTTTTTCCTCTTATAGTAGAATTTTGGACTTTTTCCACTCACAAGGCTTACCTTTGCTTTATTTCCTACCTCACTCTCTTAGTCTCTCCTCTGATTGGCTGTGAAGCCACACTGTGTAGTTGAACTTCTTTTGTGTTTAAAGCTGGAGCATAATGATGTTTGACATATCTGCACTGGCGTGTGATGTATATGGAAGTATTTTCCAGACAAATTTCAAAAGCAATTGGAAATTTGCAATTGCACAATTAACTGTATAATGTTTAAAATTTGCAGTTGAACGAAAGTGTATAACGTTCATGTTTCCTGAATTAAAAAAAAAAAAAAAAAAATCCAGCTTTTTCGGCTCCCAAAAGGCTCAGAAATGCAAAGGGAATTGTGATTGCATTTGAATTTTGGCAGGCTCCATACGTGACGTACAGGAATTGAAATAGCAAATGGGGTAATTGCTATCGCTATTTCAATATGACAGCATCATAACTTGTAATACAGGGGAAACGCAATTGCAAATGGACTTTGCTTTTCCATTTGAGATTTGGCAGACATTGTACGTTCTCATAAACAAAAATGCAAACGGAAATATGCAATTTGCATTTGAATTATGTCATAATTTATGCGTCCACAAATAGCAAACGCAATTTCGCATTGCAATTTCTTTTGAAATCTGTGCAGAAAATACCTCCATAGATGTATGTGTTCAAATTTTCTGCCATTTCTGACCCAAGACCCCCTATACAGCGCTGAATGTCAGAGTGACTCACAGCTCAGGAATATTAAATTATAATATTAAAGACTATAAATACATAAAATAGGTTTTTTGTAGGTTAGGTTTATAATAGTTTTTTTTCTTTCTTTTTTCTCAGTTAAAATCCTGTTCACTGTATCTTTAGCAATGCCCCACCGTACATTATAGCCGCTACTGTAAACAATTTAAATAAGCCAAAAACATGCAGCTTGTTATTAAGAAACTGCAACATGCAACATCCTCTGTCCTAAAGACCTTCTTGTAGCAGAAAACCTTACAGCTTTACCTCTGACTGTTACAAAGTGCTGACACTGGAGACTCCTTCCAGTAAATGTCTCCTTACAGGAAACTTTTTTTTTTTTTTTTATTAGGCTTAGATGAAGTGGCATGAGCTGTTACTATAGAAATGATGTCTAACATATTTGAATGAGTGCATAAATATAAACCTGTGATTTGCCTTGCAGCTGGCACTATTGTCAAAGCTATTGTTATAGAAAATGAATCAACACCTTCTGAACAAACAGATTGGAGAATTTGACAGCAGTATGATAAGGATAAAAAAAAAAAATACAATATCACATGACATAAAACTTGTTACTTCATGTGAAATAAACCTTGTATGCATTATTATATTTCAGTGTGAATGCTTCTCAAATAAATTGTTAATGCATATTAAAACAAATATGAAATTTGATAGGGGAAGGTTTTGGCCAGTGTTTTTGCTTTTAGTACAGAAAATCTGAGATATGTAATCTTCCTCTCTTCCTCTCTCCCCAGAGTGAAGACATTAGAGAGAAGAATTAAACTGCTGATTAGTTGTGTTTCTAATTTTCCGAAGACCAACTCCAAATTCACATGAGTGCGGTAGAAGAAAAAGCAACCCTTTAGCTGTTTGCATAATGCTTTGTTATTCAGTTTTTCAAATTGTGTTCTGCAATTACAAAAACCTGTTCTGGCCTTCAAGGAGTACTTCTCTTTTGTTCGGTAATTGAAAGCTCAGCTGTGAACATTCTGACAACAGCATAAAAGGAGACAGAAAAAGTGAATTTCTTTACAGAAGCTGTGTTTTCTTTCTCCATTTCAGATGAGTGGGGAAATTATTTGGTTGGTGTGTTGAAATAAAAGTAGCCCATGTTAATAAGAAAAGCTTCTATTAAGCTTGAGTTGGATATGATGCATTTATCATATTGTATACAAACATACTGTCATATGTATGTATGTAGGTATGTATGTATTGTCACAGATTAGCAATCGAACTCACCTGTTATCAATCATTTTCACACCCATAAATAACCCAGACTCTCACTGTGTCTTTGTGAAGTCTCGCCACAGCATTGGGCCTGTTTTGACCATTCGCATTTACCCTTTTAACCTTGTCTCATTTATCCCTGGTTGCTGACCACCTGACCATTCGCCCTTCTTTCATTCTGAGTACTGCCTAGCATTTTTTTGTTTGTCAGCCTGATTGGTTTCAAATAAAACCAAAAACTTGCATCAGCATCCATCTGTCCTCATTTATGACAAATATAATTGAGTCCATAAATGCAATCAAGCTTTCCTGGGGAAATAACAGAAAGACAGAAATAAAAACATAAGGAAGAAAAATTAAAAAGTACCATGCTTATAAGTAAGGAATAAAAGATAAGAGTGCTGTTATAGGAAAATAATCAACCCCTGAGTCACATGATGTAGCGCAACATGAAGTAGCGTTACTATTACCATACCCAAATTTGGTTATTTTCCCAATAACAGCACAAAGGTTTTCTGTTCCTTGAATACCACAGCAATTAAAAAAAAAAAAAAAAAATTTATGAGCAACACATATGTTTAACCATTTATAGTTACATTTACTGTTGTGGAACACCCATCAAACAGGTTAGTTCCATCATTTGCTCTTTTTACACTATATGACCAAAAGTGTCCACAAACGTTTGGCCATATAGTGTATCTCTCTTGAAGTTAATAAGACAAAAAAAAAAAAAAAAAAAAAAAAAAGAAAACAGTTAGTCATGTTACCAAGCACCTGAAGACTTTCCTGTAGCGGAAAACTGAATGAATGTTATGATGTTTTTGTTAAACTATTTTTTGTACATTTATTATTAACCATATGATGAGTTACTACAGAAATCATAATGTATTAGAACAGCTCATTAATATAAACTTGTGATTCGATTTACAGCACTACTGTCAGGGCTACAGAAATTAAACTGTATATAGTAAATCCTCTGTATCATTGCGAAGTCTTTCCAACTACCTAGTCTGTGTAAGTTCTGAGCATCAGTGTTTCCCTGTTGTTATTCTGACCTTTACCTTGTTTAATTTTAAAAACCATTTCTTCTTATGTTGACTGTAATTTCTGTGTATCAAGCATTGCCTTGTTTGTCTTATTACGTTGAATATTTGAAAATTCTGTTATATTTGGAAATCCTCTTAATAAATCTCATGCACATGGATCCTAACTCTTTCTCTCTGTGTATCCACTGTTACAGGTAAAAGTTTATTGAATTTAAATTATGCATAGTATTTATTTCCATACTATATACAGTGGTGTCATGCTGTAGTTAATCACCTTGTATTAAATACCTGGTTTGGTAGAGGTAGTCAATAAGCCGGTGCATTTCTTACAAATCTCCATATACACTTGCATATAGCATTCTGCCATGTACCATGTAAGCTGCACAATGCATCTTCAGTGCCATACATAGCACTAAAAAGATGGCCTGGTGTGGCCTTGATTAAAGTAGACTGTGACTGGAATGTCTTGTAAACCAAATGAGACAGAACTTCTAATGGATTCCCTGTAAAAGGACAAGCAACTGGAATTGTTTCTATCCGTTGTATTGAATGGGTTTTATCTCTCTAATAAAATGTGATGTTGGTACACTTGGAGATATATCCTGTCCCATCCTTTAAGGGAGCACTAACACCACAAAGCTTTGTTATCAACACCCATCAGCTGGTGCAGGAAAAAATATTCAACTGTGTGTGGTTTCAATCAGGTAAAGGGATTTAGAAGAGCATCTGCTGTGTGCAAAAGAAAACTATCCTCTTTGATGGTTTATACTTTCATATTAATCTGATCTATCTACTTATGTGCTTTTTTCTCTGTTACCTTCATAATTACGGTTTGCAGTAAATTACCTACGGTAGGTGAGTAGATACATAATCTCATGAAGTAGCTAACAAAGCTCTGTAGTTAACTACTAAGCCCCTGACATTGTAACATTAGTCCACTGAGGCGAGCGTAGTGAAGAACGCAAGTGCAGCTTTTATTTAACCAAGTGAAAACCAACAATACAAGTAAAGACTTGCCTTGACTTGAACAGACTTGACTTGAACAGACTTGACTTGAACAGACACAACAAGAGACAATGGCTACATGAGGGCTATATATACCAAACAATCAAGGACACAAGACTCAACCAACCAATCAGAACAAGACACATGAAACCAAGGAACCAATCAGAACATGACACAAAGACAAGGGTAACACATGACAAGATCACAGGAGGGGCAAGGAACACATGACTAGACAGGAACAATGACTAAACTCCAGAATAAAAGACATGAGAACAGTGAACAAGAAACACAACAAAACCCAAACCCCATGTTACAGACGTTTAATATTTTGACATTTTGTCAATCTTTTGATCTGACTGTATTCAGCGGGCGACCTCACAAAAGGATAAACATACTGACAGATCTCTTGACAGTTTGTGAGATTTTATTTCTTCTGTTCTTCTAGAAATTGCCACTAAAAATAAACAAGCATGATATTGTGATTCAGAGCAAGTATGAGTTTTGAGCAATCTGGGTGACTGACAGGCATACAGCATGGTCTCGCACATACAAAGCAAAACCAATTTACACAAATCAATTCATATGAAAAGTTAGGAAGATTAAGGTTCAGATTTGGGGCAGAAAGTGAATTTAAATGAATTATCAAATGAAATCCACCCACGCCGCCTTCATTTGTTTGAATGTCTACAAATCTTTCATGAGATTAGTTTTGCTACCTTAACCTATCTTATGAGACGATTGCAGTGAAAGATGCTACATAGAAAGTGTATAACTAAATCCTACAGCATCCCTGAGCTGTTCTGAGCTGCTCTCCAATTTTGGGTGTTAGGTAAAACAAATGTTGCTCTTCCTCTTTTGGCTGCTCCCATTAGGGGTTGCCACAGAGGATCACTGGTCCGCATATTTGATTTGGCACAGTTTTTACGCCGGATGCCCTTCCTAATGCAACCCTCCCCAATTTTATCTGGGCTCGGGACCGGCACTGGGAGGGCACTGTCTTGTGCAAGCACTAGTCCTCCAGGGACCCCATTAGGTAAAACAAATACTGTACAAAAGTTACTTTCTGAAAACACCAATAATAATGGTAAATGACAGTAAGAAATAAAACACTACATGGTGCACTATTATAGAAAATAATCAGTGGTGGGGTGTGTGATGCATCCCTGCACATAGCAGAATTATTGTTACCAACCTGAAGTTGATTATTTTCCTTTAACAGCATGTACTGGCGTGTGTAATTCCTCTTATACCATAGCAATTTCCCAACGATGACAATTTTTAATCAATTAAAAACCATGTTGTACTTTTAGCCATTTATAGTTACATTTAAAGTTGTAAAACATGCACAAAACAAGTGAGTTCCTGTTATCACTTACATTACAACAACTATAAACAGTCGTTCCCTCGCCAGCCTCTTTTTATTATAAGAGATGAAAAACACCTTCTGACCAATTAGATTTGAGTAGTCAAAGGTAAATGAAGCATGCTGCCTGGTCCAGGAACCTAGCTTGTCATATCTGATGCCACAGGCCTCCTCAGCAGGAAAAGCATGCCAAGCCAAAGATATACGCCTTAATATGTGGCATACTGTGATCCTTTCTCATGGGCCAGTGATCCCAGCACCTACTAAACTAACTATGCATGTCTTATATTCACAGCTCAGCTTTGGGTAGATGATATGCAGCTTGCCATGCCAACTGTGTTTACCATTTGTCATAGAAAATGTCTCACAGAGCCTGCAGGATGTGGGATAGAGCAGAAATACATGCATGGATAAAGCCTAGATTAGCACCTGCCCAATTTCCCAGGCAAATGGGTTGTAATTTTTAAATAATATTAAGAGCAAGACCTGATCTACAGTTTTAGAGGACTGATTTTTATAATCACCTGGAAAATCACATGCCACATGTGCACCCCCTCCCCCCCAAAAAAAGCTCCATG
This sequence comes from Pangasianodon hypophthalmus, assembly GCF_027358585.1. Classification (NCBI taxonomy): domain Eukaryota; kingdom Metazoa; phylum Chordata; class Actinopteri; order Siluriformes; family Pangasiidae; genus Pangasianodon; species Pangasianodon hypophthalmus. The sequence continues at coordinate 9,965,556 of NC_069733.1, read as the reverse complement.
CAGTTTTTTAAAAAAATGCCATGCATATGTGCTGTGCCATGTGCACTGATGAGATAAAGGCCTTGGAGGGTCTGCCAAGTAGCTCATCCAGCTAATCATTGCTATGTTCTCACTGCCATCTGTGCTGCTAGAGTACTGTTGTATTTTTTTTCATTTAATAAATGAGGATGGCATATTTGGTTTCTTCCTCTTCAAAGCTAAAGCTAAACTATCCAATCGGGGGATTTGGTAAGTCATATAAGCTTCAGTGTAACAAAGTATTGCATATATGGATCCTTTCACCTCCAAAAAACATGACAGTAGGTGGATTAGTTATGCTACATTGCCCCTAGATGCCCTGCAGTGGACTGATGTCTGTTCCAGGGTGTATTTCTGCCTCATGTCTGGTGTTACTGGGATACGCTATGGATCCACAATGACCCCCACCAGGATAAAGTGGTTACTGAAAATGAAAAAATGAATGTTGGAATGAATGCATGAATGTTGCATATATGGATTTATGCAACAGTAAGCAACTAAAGCCTTAAACAATAACCCAACAACAGAATGTCTTGTTCCTTCTCTGTGGCTATTAACGTGGCATGATGATCATTAATGGAAATTATTGTATATGGATGTGTAAATTAGGCTCATTAGACACTTACAAAAGAGTAGAGTACCTGAGCATAGGGTACTATATATAGAGACAGTAGCAAGGTAACAAAGGATTTAGAGGACATTGACTACTGAACTCTGAATCAGCAGCTGGCTTCTCTAACGTGATATTTAACTGCAGGTGGCCTTGCTGTAGGAATAGCTCACAGCTAGAAAGACAAAGCTCTATTATGGGGTAATATGTAGCTCTGTGAAGTGACACTCAACATGGATAGCTGCAGGCTAGAGAGAGAGAGAGAGAGCGAGAGAGATTGAAGAATGCAGACAGAGAGAGACTGTGGGTTTGCTATTGAGTCAGTAGGTACTGTAGACAGCTCAATCCTTTACTTCATGCTTCAGTTCAATTGATCTAATCATCTTCTAAAAATATAGTGTTGTAAAATGCAGTAAATGAAATGAGTGCTTGATAAATACTGATACTGTAACAGACCAGACTTGGAGAGGGAGTGAGGATCCATGAGCAGAGGCGCTTTAATACAAAATCCAAGTATACAAAATGATTACAAAGCAAATTAGTGTCTTTAACCAGGCAGGAGTCAAAGCACAACGAGTCATTTTACAAACAGGCCAAAGGACAATCCAAAAGAATGGACAAGATATCAGGCAGAGGGTTAAACTCAACATAGAAGATCAGTAAAATAACAAAGCTCTGAACTTATACGACTGCAATGGTTGGCAAGACTTCGCAATGAACGAATGGTCCAGGTGCGTTTATATACCAAGGACTCACAAAGCGAAACAGAACCAAACTCTGGGGATCGTGACCTCTGCCTGCAAGGAGGGGTCCTGTGCTGTCCTGGGATGGAGAAACAGAATCATGGGTACAATTCAATATGTACGCAGTAAGAGGCTGGATAAACCTGTCTAAATATTTTCTAAAGGCCAGTGAATCTCTGACCTAACTTGTGAGATGGGAGTCTCAGTTGAAGATCCCTGGTGGATAAGCAGACCATTTGGCCTGAGCATAGTTGCAGATGTGACCTGCATCTACTGTCAGCTTGAGACTTCTGCCTTCAGATCAGCCACTGGAGACATGTGCTGCCTGCTTTCCAGGTCTTTTGGCTGCTTCTCATACATTTGGTCTGTGGCATGACATTGATGGTTGAAGGTTGTGCTGGTTATTGCAACAGTATGCTCTTAAGGATCTTCCTACTTCATGATTTAGGTGGTTAACTCGACTGTTTGATTAGGGATGATAACTGGATTTAAGACTGACATTAATGTTGAGTTGTTGCCAGATGGCTTTCTAGACATGTAAACTGTACACCCCTGTCAGAGATGATATCTTCTGGCAGCCTGTATTATCTGAAGACCTGCGTGAGCATCACTTCTGCTGATTCTAATGCAGTGGAGAGTTTAGGAAGATGTACTAGATGCTTTAAAGAAACAAATGATGATAACGAATCTGATGGTGAACGCTTGTGAAATTGGCAGATAGGTAGTCCAGTGTAATTTGGAGCCAAAGGCATGCACTAGCATCCACAAAGGACTTGATCTGATCCTTGTTACAATATTATTTAGGTCTTTTCATTTATCAGCAGAGATACCATGCACTCATCTTCATTAACCACGTTGTCCTGGTAAGGACCACAGTTGATCCGGGGCCTATCCTGGCAAACTCTGGGTGCAAGGTGGGAGAATTTACCTCAGATGGGATTCTGGTCCATCGGAGGGCACCATGCGAACACACATCAGATCATTAAATTTGCACTAATTCTAGAAAAACCTCTTGGTATGTTAAGTGTCATACTCCACAACATATTACTTTCACAGCTACAAAAAGTTTTTGTGTAAAAGCTGTAAACAAGACACCATAGTGCCAACCAGCATTAATTATGTATATTGCTACTGACAGGTGATTTTATGGAGCAACAATTAATCTTGTTTGTGCTGGGATGGGATTGAAAAAGCCAGTGTAAATCCCTTAATTCACTTCGTTTGTTTGTGTGCTTCTTGCTGGGCAGTGGGCCAGCTCTTTCATTCAGTATGTCAGCTCACCTCCACACTTAATATGCATGTCAACTAGTTAATTTTAAATCAGTTATTAGCTATAGGTATAAAGAAGTACAGAACCTTGAATACAGTTCACGCAAAAGAATGACTTGAATGAAAAGTCTGACAGCAACAGTAAATAGGTTAGAATTTAAGTTTAAAAATCTGCATAACATATTTCTTTTTTAGTGTGACAGCCTGTGTAAACTGGTAATGGGTTCTCACTTATTCCTAGGCAATCCACTAGACTCCGACTTCTGGGTGATGGAGAGATTTGCATGCAGCTTAATTTCATGCAACCAAATTTCATTAATGTTGTCCTTGGAAAACAAATGAGCAGCCTTGTGCAAAATGCCAGCGCAAAGCCCTATAGTTCAGCTAATATTCAATCATGCAGAAGAAATAATCCATTCTAAAGATTATAATTTTTAAGGAGCCCCAAAATGTTGCTATAATGAGCTCGATTTCCATAGTGTCTAAATTCTATTTGTATTCAAAGAACATCAAGAAACATTGTCCTAAAAAAACATTTTTTCTGTAGTTATAATACAACAGTCTGTTAAGTATAGGCCTTGAAAAAAGCGTCTATATGAGAAATACTGTTCAGGTGCATTTTAAGTTTAATATTTAAGGATCACTTTAATGGCAGCTGTAAAAGGTAAGTGCATAGTTATTAATCTCTGAGGTCATCTAACTCCAGGTTAATGCAAAGGTCACCTGGCAGCAAATTAATTAGATAGATTAAATGTGCAGAGTGTGTGATTTGTATTCACAAACAGTCCATCTGTCATTTTTTTTTTATTATGTGACGATGAATAAACAAGCATCCACACTAATCTTTGGCTTTGACCACATTTATCTGCAAATGGGTATGTTTATAATATAATATTAAAACCATACTAATTCAGGACTTTATTTACAAAGGTTAAAAGTGTTCAGGTAAAAAAAAATTGCTACATAAAATGTTGATTGACCTTAAACACCTCGCCATTTATCCTTATGAGGAACAACTCAATATTAGCATCTGGTTTGACATTTGCAATAATCAGTTATCGCTAATTACCCTGCTACCTTGTGGACACTTGGCAATTTCACACACACAAACACACCCACATTTTGTTACTCCTCCATAATCACTACACTCACAAATCAGCTGCAGGGAAAATGTTAGCCGTGGGCGGCCGATAACGGAGATTGATAACCAGTTTACTGTCAGGAGTTCGAAGCCCCTGATCTATGACATGGAGACCCATGGGATGAAGACACAGGCAAGACAGCGATAATTGAGAGTATTTATAAAGTGGCCTGCTCAGCAGCTAGCAACCCCTGTAAATCTGCAGGGAGCTGAGAGGGAAAAAAATGCCATGACCCAAGGACATCGCTCGGCAGGAGTGTGTCTGTGCCGAGGCATCAGGTAATAGGAGTGCCACTCTTTCTTTACAGGACTTCCACAGGAACTGTGAACATTTTCTGCAGCATGTGGTCTTTACTTTTTAACTCTTAATCCACAGAGTACATAGATTTATACAATGATCTATTGCAGCTTTGTAACATTTCACAACATTTGTATACGACCATGTGTATTATTCAAAATGTCCTTGGCTATATTTATCTAATGTTGACCCAAGAGCAGTAAGGCGAAAATAACATAATACAAACTTCCTGTTCATTGTAGAGATGGTCACATTACCTCTTATGTCCAAAAATGAAACAGATCTGGGAGTGTTTATAACATTTATATTGTTACTGAGATAGACATACTGTGCATTTTAAATTCACAACTGTATTGCAATTAAATCAAAAGATACCCTTGGAACCCATCATGTAATGGTGCAAATCCAAATACCACATATGACAGTTCCTCCAGTAATCCACTGGTGCAATATTGACTGAGAAAACTGATATTAACTGCCAGACGGCATTATATATATATGATAGTGTACTGTATATGATAACTAACAGGAAAGAAAACTTGACCCAGTGACACTAAGTAAGGCAAAAATCAATAGACTTTGACTATATCAGTGCATTCATGTATTGGTATCACTACTAATAATGAGAGAGAGATGGATAAATAGATAGAGAGAGAGAGAGAGAGATAGAGAGAGAGAGAGAGAGAGAGAGAGAGATTTGTGTGGTGGGTGGATTTGTAGGTGACATTGCACACATGATACATTTTCACACACTTGCATTTCTCTAAAGGTTGGCATAGACTGAAAGACAAGTTAGTCATGACTCTGAAATGCATTCACCTCCTTTACTCTCTGCTTTGCAGCAAAGGCTTTCGGGAGCATTTCGTTATCAAGCCCTACCGATTAAGGCAAATTTATTTATTTATTTATTTTTGATAACATGAATAATTAGGATGGCTGTCTGGGATGGATCAGGTACAGATACAGGCTTACTTTGATCTCTATTAAAAAGGTTTCATGGCATCAGTTACAGAGTAAATATTAAGGGCCATATTCAAAGTTGCCAGCTAAAGTCCAAAAGTTACATCAGTATTTATATGGGAAGTTAAGCATATTCAGAGATGAGCTTTGCAGCTGCTTAAATAGATTTCAGAAAACGTGGTTTTTCAATAGTCAAGTAAAGTCAAGTGGGTTTTTCCTGTTATTCCTCTGCATAGCTTGAATACATTGGAACGAAATGTCATTTACCCAGGACCATGGTGCAACATATAACAGTATGCAAGACTACATAAAGTGCATATACACAACAGTGTGAGATGAGTGCAGGACAAAAAATACACAGAACAGTATGTGCAGAACAATATGCGCTGAACACTAAATACACAGAATATGAGCTGTAGACTGTAGACTAGTAGTGTAGCAGCAATAAGCAAAGTTGTAGCAACAATAACTATATTCTATTAATATATTCCGTTAATATAAATGTCTAATGCGGCTTTGTAAAGTGGAAATGTGTAGTGATATTGAGTCGTACTGGGTTAGGTGTTTGACTAGCCCAGGTGAGCGTTGGGAGGGAGCGGGGTGTTGAGTAATCTGACTGCCTCAGGGAAGGAACTGTTGTGGGGTCTGTTAGTGGTGGCACAAATGCTCTGGGACCTTCTGCCAGATGGCAGGAGAGTGAAGATACCAAGGGAGGGGTGAGGGTGGACATCCGCAGTGGTGGTGGCTTTGTGGATGCAGTGGTTGTTGACATTGATGGTGGGTAGAGAGACCCTGGTGATCTTTTCAGCTGTTCTCACAATCCACTGTAGGGTCTTGTGGTCAAAGTCTGTGCAGTTCTCATACCACACAGTGAGACAGCTGGTCAGGATGCTCTCTATTGTCCCTGTGTAGAGGGTAGTGATGATGGGAGGGGGAAAGTTGGCTCACTTCAGCCTCCACAGGAAATGAAGACATTGATGAGCCTTCTAGGCTAAGCAGGTGGTGCTGAGGGTCCAGCAGAGGTCCCCTGTCATGTACACACCCAGAAGCTTGGAGCTTTTGAGTCTCTCCACAGTTGTTCCGTTGATGTGCAGTGGTGAGTGGTCTGCTCAGGTTCCTCCTGAAGTTGACAATCATCTTTTTAGTCTTATCAGCATTAAAGAGATAGATTCTGTGAGCTGGTTCACCTCCTCCCTGTATGCTGACTCATCATTACTGCTGATGAGGCCCACAACTGTAGTGTCATCAGCAAACTTGATGATGTGATTTGACCTGTACTTTGCAGCACAGTCATGAGTCAGCAGAGTAAACAGCAGTGGACTGAGCACGCAGCCCTGCGGAGTGCCGGTGTTCAGTGTGGCAGTGCTGGAGGTGGAGTTGCCAATTCTGATGGACTGGGGTCTCCAAATCAAAAAGTCCAGGAAACAGATCCAGCAGGCTCAGCTTTCATAACAGTTGTTGTAGAATGATTGTGTTGAATGCAGACCTGAAGTCTATGAGAAGCATCCTTACATAGTTATCCTTTTTTGGTCCAGGTGAATCAGAGAAAGGTGGATGGAGCAGATATGGCATCCTCTGTTGAGCAGTTAGGACGGGAGACATGCTTAAAGCAGCTAGTCATGAAACACCTAAACAGCAATCTTCCCAACACACTGTACCCATTTCAGTATGCCTTCTGTCCTAACTGCTCAGTAGTTGATCTAGCTGCTAATCATCTGCTATACTTACTGCTAACTTTAAATTAACTCATAATTTTATGCAAAAAAAAAAAAAATCTCAAGAGTTAAAGAAAAACTAAGCAAAGGTACTGTCTCCTCCGATGTCCTCCATGCAGAAATAACGTTTTTACACTTTAATGAAATTATGCTATTAATGTAAAATGTATGTATTTAATGGTCTTGAATGGTTTTTGATAGATTGCTTTTGCTGTTGTTAATTTTTTTAAATTTACAGCCCAAAAAATACCTTTCAGGGTGACATATTATGGCTATATCAGTGGCACTGGACTTTGCGCATGTTATGAATGTGCAAGGACTCCATTTATTATGGCTGCTGATCAGGTTGTTATTTTGTAGTCTTTTTTATTTGACTATGTGTTTGTAATTTAATATTGATTTGTTTTATTACACCCTCAGACTGGGCTAGAATATGATGTGTGCTGTACTGATCCTCAATCCACCACTCCAGCAGTACAAAATGTAAAGGTTTTGGACCTAAGTGTTACATTAAGCAGTAGTTCCACCTTATCATCATGCCACATATGAATCCTTTTGTTTGTCATTTTTCATTTTAGAACTTTTGCCCAACTGCGACCGTGACAAGGATAAAGCAGTTATGGAACATGTATGAATGAATGAGCTTTTGACCATGATTTTTTTTTCAGATTTTTTCCACCGCATGAGTCATGTGCACTGAAGTACAATAAATTTACTTACTTGAATGTTGTTCCTCAAGAGTACATGTCACAATGCAGACATATTCACAAATACACATAGTATGAAATACCATCACCACTTAATTGGCTGGTGTGCTATTATGAGCTGTTTCAAACCACTTTTGGATTTACCTGTGGACAGAAATATTTTCAAAAACACTGTTCACGTACACACGTATTATTCTGAAAGCAGAAGAGGAAAAAAGGGTTCTGTTACCTCTATAAATAATGTATTAGCAGAAATGCATGAAATATATGTCTGAGCTCCTTCAGTCGAATTCTTATTTTCTTTCCTTTATAGTGTGTAAACAGACATTTTGTAAAAGTAATGTCTTGATTCATATACTTTCTAATTGCAATAAAATACAAGTGAAAGAAATAACAGAATAAGAGTCAATCAGGACTAGTCTATAACTGTGCTGGATGTACAGGAGCTGACCTTCAGACAAACCTTTAACACTGTAGGACAGATACCCAAGAGATTTTTTTGGTTGTTTTGTACATTGTAAAGGGTGCACTTTTCATAAACCTGACGCTGCTGCAACGTTGGACCAATGGACAAAATGTTGTTTGCCTGATGCTGGCACCCAACTTTGACACAACTCTATGGCTGAATTGGCCCAACATTGGCAAGGTGGATTTAAAGGTGGCTAAAAGTCAGTTGGACCTGGTGGCCCAACACTGGCCCAATGGACAAAATAATGTTGACCGAACCGAATGGCTATTATACCAGTTTCACATATACTATATGGCCAAAATTTTGTGGACACCTGACCATCACACCCATATGTGCTTTTTGAACATTACATTGCAGATTTGGTCCCCTTTTGCTGTTATATTAACCTTCACTCTTTTGGGAAGGTTATCCACTAGATTTTGAAGCATGGCTGTGGGGAATTGTCCATTCAGCCACAAGTGCATTAGTGAGGTCAGGCACTGATGTTGGGTGAGAAGGCCTGGGGCATGCCAGCGTTCCAATTCCAAAAGGTGTTCAGTGGGGTTGAAGTCAGGACTCTCAAGTTCTTCCACATCAACCTTGGCAAACCATGTCTTCATAGTCCTCACTTTGTGCACAGGGACACCATCATGCTGGAACAGGTTGTGACACCTTAGTTCTAGTAAAGGGAAATTGTAGTTCTACAGCATACAAAGAACAATTCTGTGCTTTGTGGCAGGCCCGCATGAGTGTGGTGGTCAGGTGTCCACAGTATATATCTCCTGGGCTAAAATTAGTGAAAACTTTGTTGAGACCAAAATTTATCCCCACAGCATAAATGTGCTTGAGTGTGTCATGGTGCCCGCAATGTAGTAAACACACACACACACACATGCACACACACACAAACTATTTCTCATTTCAGCAACAGCAGCAGGAGATAATTACATCATTACAGTACAAAGGAGTTTCATTGCATCACCGGTATTGAATATGTATATAATTGCTCAGTCAATAACACAAATCAGCTTTAAATATTCATACTTAATTGATATAATTACAACATAATAAGAGGTCTCATTTAGACCAGTAGGATTTGATTATTCAAAGAGAGAGAATGAATGATATTAATGATCATACCTGAGAATATGTCACTAAATATATCACAAAGTGTTTTCCTCCCAATCCTTTTACTGGGTGTTGCTGTTTTGTCACCATTAGGTAAGATGGAAACATTTTTAGCTCATCAAAATTGGGGGAAGGAGACTCAAAACCACTTCAACTCTTTTTGTTTGCACTCAAAGAGGATTTCTAAAATCTTATTAAGTTGGTCATGTTATCTGTCTAGTTAGTGAGATTAGTAGGCTAGTGAGAAAATATATTGTTATTATTAATAATATACTGTCAGAATATTTCATGTTAGCCAGATATCTAGCTTGAGCAATAAAGATTCTGAACATTTATTAAGTAAACAAACTCACTCAGAAATACTTAGCTCATTTTAATGTCCTGACTAGTATGAGCAGTGAGGATTATAAGCTTTTGAAATTATGTTTTAGCTAATTAGGTTAGCTTGTTTGAGCTATTTCACTAGCAAAATCTATTTAAAAAATCTTCAGACCTTATTAGTGAATGTGGTTAGGTTTTTGTATGAGCTGTAATTTTTCTAAATGCTGTATGAAATCTGATAATATATCCTTTCTGAATGACTCCTCTAACAGCTAAGAGAATACTCTACACTGAGCTATACTTCTCATTGTGGGCAAAATTGGAGTATATACATATAGAGTGTGAAAGTGAATGAATCCAGGTGTGCGTGATCAGTAAGATCACCAATCCAGGTGACTGTGAACGTGTGTATTGGTTGTGTATTGGTTGTTATAGTCTGTGGTGGCTATGTCTGCAGGCTGTGAAGCAGAATGGGAACTATAGTTTACGGCGGCCATGTGTATAGGCCACGACGCATTCTGGGAGATGTAATGAGGTGCCGAAGCCGATGTTGACGTGAAACGTCAGCCTATTAACCATCAACCCAGTCAGTTATCATCACCTGTTACTCATTTAACTGTATGTACACTGTTAAAAAAAGAGTTCCTCAAGAGCTCCGTGAATAGTTATGAGTTCTTCACTTCCTAAAGGAGTTCTACTCTGAAACCTTCTTTTGCACAGTTCTGCATAATACCTAATCAGGGTTCTCCCTGAGGTACTAAAAAGGCTTTAAGAGTTCTAGATTTTACCTTTTTGAAGAGTGTTCATGGGCTTTTTGCTGACTCACTGGGTAACTTTTAAATGTTATTTGTACAAAAAAAAGAAGGTTTCTGAGTTGAACCCCTTTAGGAATTGTCCCTTTGCAGATAAGACTGAAGACCCTGCACTAAGGGTATACGTACTGTTTGGCCAGTCTTCGTTTTTCTTTGTCTTCCCATCGTCTCAGTATGCAGTACCAAGCTTTTTGTTCTATGCTGCACTGCTTTTATCATTACTGACCTCTTACATGCTCCTGTTTGTCCTTTTGATCTGTCTAGTACTCTCTACCTGGTACTGTTTACCCTTTAGACCTCACTTTTGTGTTGTGGACTGTGTTTGGATTTTTAAATAATTGCTCTGCACTTGTATCTGTTTGTTCTTGAGTTTATTTTGGAGATATATTAAAATGTTTCTTGTCTTCCTGTCTGGGCTGAGAGCTAAAGCACAGCCACATCCATTTGCTGCCCTGTAGTCATACACATTGACTGGAAGTAAGTGAGTCAACGATTAGACTGAAACAGGTCCAACAGTCCAGAATTTATTTGGCACTCTATAGTCATATAAACCTCCTGGCAGCTCTAATGTTGATAAATGGAACTAACTGTACTGTTGCCAACATGTCTCTCATCCTACGCTTAGCATAGCATTGCAGCACTTGACTCATCTATTACTTAGTAGAGCAAATGCTCGGCTCTAGCCGTGCACTGATAACACAAAAGTATGTTGACACAGTAAAGCAGAAAGTTGTCAGGTGGACTTCACTTCACCTTCTGTAATACCAGCTTGGAGTAATGGACTTTGGCTAACCAAAGTGTGTAAACTCTGTTAAAGCAGTCTGGACAGTGTCATGCACCATAGAGATTGAAGCCAAGGAGAGCGAAACTGTTAGCCTGTCTGGAACATCAGACAAATCAAACCCAAGGCCTAAGCAAGCAAGCAAGCAGGCAGGGAGGCATTTGTCTTCTAGCTACTCTATTGCAAGGTTAACATTTTAGGTCTTTCCATGTTGTTGGGTCCTTCCTGAATGTAGCACACTCTTAATGTGATATAATGAAACTAAATGCCCCTCTCTGGGAAATGGTATATACATTTTATAACAAGCGAGAACTACACACTCACCTAATCTACACTCTTAGAAAAAAGACTCTTCAAAGCTTCTTTTATGTAAGAGGTTCTCTGTTTGGCAGGTAATCACTCTGCTGTAGGAGGAGATAACTAAAGAACCCATGGAGAGCTCTAGATTCGACCCTTTTTTAAACCTTTTTTTGCTAAGCGTGCATGTTTGATCAGTAGATGAAATGGACATATTGTACAGAAAGCAGGAATTTAAATACCAAATTCAAGTCTGCTTTAGTCTGAAGTGGAAAGAAAACTGCTCGGTCTGCTTCCTTTGCCATTTACTTAGAACAGCCTCGCCTCTCCATCTGATGCCAAACTGAAACTGTATTATTTTTGTCACATGGAATACACATCAGCTGCATCTGCTTGCGAATGTGCCATTTGAACTAATTTAACAAGTTGGATGGCATGCTTACAGTTTAGCACCAACTTACAGCTGTGCAGCTGTTTCCTTTAACAGGTGAACTAATAAGACTGCATTCAACTAAGAATTAGATAAACTGAGATCTCATTAACGGAGACAAAAAACAGTAGGCATGGCTTTAGGGTTGATTGGCAGCAATAGCAAGAAGGGCTTTTCTCATAAAAGATTTGAATTAGAAATGTTGAAGGAGGCAGCTTCTTATACCAATCTTCTGGAGGAGGAAAGAGGATGACTACAGATGAGCCTTTCTCAGCTTTATCAGCATGGAGAGCACAGTTGCCTGAATCTTGTCTCCCTCCTTCCGTCCTGTCTTTCTCCTTAAGGTATGTCTGTCAAAGATAGATGTGTGAAACGAATGGAATCTTTTGTCTGCAGCTGCTGAAATGTGGTATTAATTTTTGTAAGAGCTGCTGGCAAACACTCTAAATCCTCCTAATGTCTCTGCTCTATCTATGTTCCCCCAGCATTAGGCCTATATCTCTATGTCACACACTATGTTAACAGCATGTTCTTCCTTTTTCCTCCCCTGATTATTAACACCTGTGTCTTGTTTTCCCCCCCTTTTTTTGGTCATATTTTCCTGTGCCAGTTGTTTCACACTTGTGACCAGGTACATAGCCTTATGTATATTAAGGATGCAGCCAAATACGAATTCCAAATAAACAGATAATCAGTTCTAAATGGATACAAATACAGGTGTGAATAGTAGGCACACTATTAGTTTGTTCTTTGTTTATTTTGCACTTGCCAGAAAGGTTCACAGCATCTGCTTCAGATTACAGGATTGTATCAGGACTGGGATCCTCTGGGATGCAGCAAAAACATCACAGAAGCTGGAGGTTTTTCCTTTAAGCAAGCAGTCAGGTGTGAAGGGAGACAAAGACCACATTACCATGAATGTATGGGACTGTGCCATGCATTTATAGCATCCTAAATAACTGCCTGATCAGGGTGGCAGTGGTTTAAACTAGGATATTTGTTTATTTATATTTTGGAAACTAGACTGATCTAAATTTGTGGGATCTAAAGAAGCAGTCCCATGCACTCTAGTCATCACTAGTTGAGACCGTTTATGAGCTTGAGTGATGTAGCTAAGGTTGAGGAACTGACAAAGTCAGAATTCACAGACCATGCTAACATTGCTGATATTTCTACCTTCTGCGATGGCAGGGACATAGTGGTAGGGTTCGTATTTCCATCCATCCATTCTCTGTACCACTTACCCTACACAGGGTCTCAGGGTAGCCTGGAGCCTCTTCCGGGGGACTTGGGGCACAAGGCAGGGGACACCCTGGATGGGGTGCCAACCCATCGCAGGGCACAATCACGCACACACTCACACACCCATTCACACACTACAGACAATTTAGAGATGCCAATCAGCCTACAATGCATGTCTTTGGATTGGGGGAGGAAACTCGAGTACCCGGAGGAGAAGTATATGGGGAGAACATGCAAACCTCCTGCACACAGGGCGGAAGCGGGATTCAAATCCACAACTCCGGCGGCGCGAGGAAACAGTGTTCATATTTAATTAAACGGTTCATATTTAATTTTAAAAAATCTGGTTTAGGGCATGGCCACTTCAATTTTCATTCTGAATACAGATACAGATATTTGGAGCATTAAACAGATGCTGATAGTTGCATTGAATTACACCCCTAGTGTGTATACACTTGTTATATACAGTGTGCGTGTGTGTGTGTGTGTGTGTGTGTGATTGAGACTGAGTTCACTGTGCCCGTCCACCTCTTCCTCTTCAACTTTATCTCTTCTTTGTTTCTTCCTCTTCTATCCCTTGCAGGCTTTGAAAGTTTAAGGCTTGCCATTTATCCTACCAGCCTACACATATCTCACTTACACTTAACTCACTGTCTGTCCTACTTCTGCTGTAGTACCTGCTCTTCCTCACACCATACTGTATCACTCAGCAGTGCACCCCTGCCACAAGAGAAGTATTGCAGCTTGTATTGCTTCACAGAGGTAGATGAGTTGCCATGAGCTGATTCATAATGAAAATGTGTGTGAATTTGTGTGTGTGTGTTTGCTTTGGCAGAAGACATGAAAAGAAAATGCAAACTCCAGGAGTTTTTTTTCATGAGTATATTCCTTGTGATAAGTACAAGCACAAAAAACAAGTTATATTATGTACATAAAAGCATAAATTCTATAAGAAAAGTTTTGTTCTACTAATTTGCTTGTTTTTTTTTAATTATTTTTGTTAGTTTGGATCAATTAGATCAATTAATTAGTCCTAGTCTTTTTGTCCAGCTACTGTAAACGCAAAACAAGAGGACATTTCTGAACAAAAGAACTCTGTTTAAATGTCATTTGAAGTTTGTTTGCCCTCTCTGTTTTTCCTTCTCTCTATCGGAGTCACTTGCTAAGCTTAAATATTGCTGACAAGCAGAAGTAAATACTTTCATTCCAGTGCCGCCTCTGTAAATGTAAAAAGCTCCAGTTTGTCTATGACTTCAGAAATCCATACTTTGTCAGGGCTTTTCTGTTGTTATGTTGTTTGATTCCTGCTCTTCAGCAGCTTGAGAGGCAATATTTGTTGGGTCTCATTTCTATTTTATCCATAGACCTTCCAGTGAATCCTCCAGTGAATGTTAAATAATTCATCCAAATTCTGGCTTTCGGCCATAGTGGATGTCACTAAAAAAAGTGGGTTGGGAGAGAAGGTATGTCAGAGTGAATGGGATTTGCATACAGGCATTTTTACAAGCCACATACAGTTAACTGGAACCTCTGAGAGTCAGCTTGGTTAAGAGATGAATTGCCTTGAATCCGTTCTCTTTGTAATGCCTTAAATTATATATTTTATGAAAGATTATTTTAATAATGCAGTTTCCTTTTTGACAGGTACAGCTAGAAGAATGTGTACTGAATAATTGTAGATGTGCAATACAAAGGTACAATGCCCAATGTTTTTTTTTTTTTTAACTAAGCTAAAAAAAGTGGCAGCTAATGTTCTTTAACTCAAAAGTATTACAAGCCAGCTAGCTGGTTTAATTGCATACGCAGAACGCAGATGGGATGCGCGTAGGGATATACTCGAGTTTAGAGGGAAGGGGTGGCTTAATGTAGTCTTTACCCTTTTCTGATTTGTACCCCAAAAACAAGCAAAAACCCAAGACAGCTGCAGTAAAGGCCTGGCAGAGCATCACCAGGGAGGAAACTCAACGTTTGGTGATGTCTGTGGGTTCCAGACTTCAGGCAGTCATTGACATCAAATTTATGATTGTCAGTTTGTCCAATTGCTTCTGGTCCCTTAAAAAGTGGGAGGAGGGCACATATAACAGTTCCTGTACTTCCTACACCATTCACCAAATCTAGGTATAAATACTCATTAAATAAAGACTTTGTCAATATCTGAATATTTATGGACCTGACTGTATTTTGGCTGTAAGCTTTTGTCATTGCAAATCCCTCTCTCAGTGCACTGTGCAATTCCCAGTGTAGTGAGCACTACTTGCACTTATTTGTTGTTCTCCATATTCTGCCCCCTGTCCTGTGATTGGTTCGTTGCCCTATTCTGTTTATCTGTCCTTGATTAATTTGTCTGTTGTGTCTTTACAATGTCTTTTCCTTTTTATCATGCAGTTCATGCAGCATTATTTATTTATATTATATATATATATATATATATATATATATATATATATATATACATATATATATATATATATATATATATATATTACAGTTTTTCGAATTATCATCACTGATAATGGATTATCCTACATTATATGGACATCCTACATTATATTGATTATACTGATAATGGATTATCCTACGTGTATAGACTTACATGTGTATTAACCCCCACTATGGATGCTGACTATGATTCTTGGATTTGCCCAAATAAAGTCTACACTGAGTATAGATGCACTGTGCTTCATTCACCAATACGTCACAGCTTTGTTCTCTTTTGCATTTCACATAAAGGGTGTTATTCATTTTCATTTTCACTCAACATGTTAGGATTTCACTATTTCACAATCCCTGATGTTGCTGATTCTGACAATATTGTTGGTTACCTGTATAAGCCAACTAGAAAACTAGCTTCTACCCACAAGCAGACTGTGTTTCTGATTAATGAGTTTTGTGCAGCGGGTAGCTGAATTTTGGAACAAGGAGTACAATACAAATAAATGAGCATTGCACCACCATGAAACATATTAAACTGAATAAGTAGGCATAATATCAAATCACATTATACAATGTATATCTGCAGATGTAGTTCTGTAGTTGTTGGACAGAAAAAAAAGGGAAAACTCCAAATTTTAAAAAAAACGATAACAATCAGCTACATTTGAATTATATGAGAAAATCTTTCTGTCAGTTAAGTTCTTCGCATACAGTTAACCTGTCACAAACGTTGTCAACACACACTTATTTTCCATGCGTTATATCATAATATAGTAACTAAAGTTACACCACAGATACCACTGATGCTAATGTCAGCTGATCATATTAAGCTACATGTATACTTATGTCAGAGTTAAAAGTGTGCAGATGTGGTCTATGAATAATAGAAACATGCACATATAGGAATCCCTGACAATCCCAGATGCTACTGAAGCATTTTCACACAGACATCTAGGGCAAAGCTTGCTTATGACGGCACACTCCCATGTTTAATTAAGAGGACCAAACTGCAAAAAGATTTTAGCCATGCTCCGCTGCCTGGGTAAACAGATCATTATCAGAATGGCACTGGATGATATTCTATCATTGAAGTGATGTTTGCAACACAGCAGGGATGTGACAGAAAAGACTCACATGCCTGTACATGGGTTATTAAATTGTCATGGCAATACAAGTGGCCAATAAAGATACATGCACTTCACGTTCATGCTACTAATTTAGCATTCCTACTGTGACAATTATTCATTCATGCATCTTCAACAACTGCTTTATACTGCTTTATAACTGTGGATCCAGAGCCTATCCGGGGAACACTGTGCACGAGGCAGGAATACACCCTGGATGGAACACCCGCCCATCCTAGAGCACTGCAAACACACACACACTCACTCATCCAGTCATTTGGGATAAGGCCATACTGTAGTGCATAATCTATATAGTTATGTATTCAAATGGTCTATTGTTAATAAGCTTTGTGAGCTATAGCTACCACATTCTCTGTAAATGGAAAAAGAAAAGCACTTCAGACCTTTATGAGGAATTTATATTACATTTATATTACATGTTATTAATAATAATAATAATAACAATAATAATAATAATAATAATGTTACTTTGTTAGTTTATTAGAGTTTATAAAATACCATTATTAGAGTTTATAAAATGCAAATAAAGCACTGGGAATATATTACAAAAAAATCAGCATATTTCTAATAATTTATGAATGCAAAAACATTTGAACATTGAATACCTAAGCTTCTCCTGCAACCAGCATCTTGGAATTGCAAGTGCTCAGAACCACAGTCTGCCACGGAAACAAACAGCACCATGCGGTAATGAACATACCCTTCACTCCATCTGAAACATTTTAAAATTCTTCCCCCTCAGTGTTCAGTGCTGCTCAGCGTCCATTACCATAATGTTTCTGCAACAGTGAGCTGGCAACACACAGGCCTGCCTGAAATGAGGTGAGACTGCGTATTGTTTAAACACCCCGCGGATCTCAGGAAGGTAATCACCTGCTGACCTGATTAGCAGAGAATCTCAGCAAAGTTGACCTTGGGTTCTCCTTCTTTTGTTCCGTACCAAAAAAGGGGGAAAATAAAAGATAGAGAAAAAAATGAGTCGGAGAAAACTGTGTGCTGAGACAACTGGGTATTGATTTCCTTTAGATAGCTTATAACTGTAATATTGTAATACTGGAAGAAATTAAAAGCACCCTGTTCATTTCCCATATGGTAAATCTTTTCAGTATAAGGCATGTTATTGTATTCAATATACTTTCATGGAATTTGTCAGATGTTCAATAATTTACTGTTATTGGGGAAAAGAAAGGGCAAATTTAATCTTTCATCTGTAAATACTTTAGTGGGTTTGAGTTGATGTATATGATTGACATTTTTCATACTCTGGTACTAAAAGATACGGTATGTCTCCTCAAGGTCACCAGCTCTAGAAATCCTACTGAATGCATTTCGAGGCAAAGCTAAATTACTCTGCTGAATGTTATCTTTAGATATACTGTATAAGTAATTTAGGATTTTTTACATGATTCAATGATTGTGTTATTGGATAATGTTTGCACATATCTATATGTATGTTGTGTCAGAAATCTTGATTATCATCTGTTTTTTTTAAGTACAATATGACTGATAGGGGGAATCGCCCAAGAAATATCACAGATACTTAAAAATATAAACCAAAACCAAAATTTCAGTGGCTGCAGATGTGCATATTCCATTAACAGAAAAAACAGCCAAAGCAGATGGATCCATTTTATCACCAAGGTTAGCTCATAGCAATTTCAAGCAGTATTGATAAGGTTGAATATTGTCCTTGATTGTTTTAGCAATTATAGAAATGTCTTCAGCAAATCCAGAAAGTTCTTTAGAAAATCCAGAAAGTTCAGTAAACACAACGTTTTTCAGAAAATCCAGAATATTCTTCAGCAAATCTGGAAAGTTCTTCAGCAAATCTCAAGACTCATAAGAAAATCCAGAAACTTCTTCAGCAAATCCAGAAAGTTCTTTAGAAAATCCAGAAAGTTCAGTAAACACAACGTTTTTCAGAAAATCCAGAATATTCTTCAGCAAATCTGGAAAGTTCTTCAGCAAATCTCAAGACTCATAAGAAAATCCAGAAACTTCTTCAGCAAATCTGGAAAGTTTTTCAGAAAATCCAGAAAAATTTTCAGCAAATCCAGAAGTTCTTCTGCAAAGTTTTTCTGTGTCTTCACCAAATCTATAATATATATATAACCTATATTCAGCAAATGCAAATAAGGTGTTCAGGAAATCTATAAATTACTTCATCAAATCCAGTAAAGTCTTCAGGAAATTCAGAAATTAGGTTTTGTACATTAATCACCTTTCACTAATGGCATAATACATACTATACCAAAGCATAGGTATGGACTGTTATAATATAATATAATATAATATAATATGATATAATATAATATAATATAATATAATATAATATAATATAATATAATATAATTGGACTGTTAAACATTTGCGGTCATTGTTTCTGCCTTGTAAAAGAAGTAGTGCATGTTAATCACTATAGATATTTGTATGTATGTATGTATGTATTATATATTGTAGATTTTCTTTTATTCCAGTTGTCCTATCTGGTTTATTCTTCGTTTGTTAGTTTGATGTGTAGCCAGTAATCTCCTACTTTTGTGCCCTAGTTCCAGTGTGTCCCAGTGTTCCATGCTGAGACACTATGTTCTTTAATGAGCTATTCACCAGAGAATACAGAAGATTATTTTAGATGTTACACAAGCACCTTTCCTACTGTTCATGTAAGAACTATTTTAAGGATCACCTCGTTCAAAAATGATATGTTATGATATGAATGCATGCAGTGTAATAGAGACCAGATGGCACGCAAATGTTCCTTTATGACAGAAGATGTCCTCTGAAGAAATTAGTCATGTCTCATTGTTGTGACACAAAATACAAACGTAATCCGTCTTTGTCATTCCCTTCACCTTTTTTCTAGTCCTTCAAATTCTCCCTTATAAAAGGAATCATTTGCAAATGCATTAGCCCCTTCAAACAAACCCAGGCCATTAATGCAAATTTAATAAGAGTTCTCTCATTATAGCTTTCTTCAGAGATTTGCTTTTTATATTACGTATTCTGATGATTGATTACTTTTTACGTTCAAGCTAAAAGGCCTGCTGAGAGATCAGATGGCAACTCCACCCGTAAGTGAATAAATACCTTATTACTGACAGGAACTGATGGAAGAATGTGCAAAAAATTGATTCTGAGTTGTGTGTTAATTACTAATCCCTTCTAAGGCACAGTTTGGTCATTCAGGTGTTAAAGCTATTTAAAATGAATGGCCCATGTGGTATAAAAAAACTCCACAGAATGAGCTATCATTGGCTGATACTTCTTTTTATGCAAAATGCAACCTCGTACTCATCCAAATTTGGTTTATGACATTTGAGATATTTGTTAGATGATACCAACATCAGACATAATATATATATATATATATATATATATATATATATATATATATATATATATATATATATATATATATATATATAGAATACATTCATACATTCAATTCAGTAAAGAAGCTCAACCTTAAATGCATCTAGTAAAACATCTTTTTGTTAATTTTCTGAAACATTCTTCTAAAAAGGACATCCCTGTGTTTTTATATATAGTTTCAAATGTTTTGTGACATGGTATGCTTAACCAATCAGGTACCAATAGTTCTACCAGTCCCACCCCCGGTTAGTTCTGGATACTTGAGCATGTAATAAAAGTCATACAGCTGGAACCTTTCATACTTTTTTTACAGGACCAGTGTCCATTGGTAAAATGTACAGTCCTAGTTTTCTTGTGACAGTATTTTATTCAGTGGAAAAAGATCATTTAATTTTCTCAATTCATATCCATCCCTCCACCCTAGCAGTTCATAGCAGCAGTGTGAAGATGTGCACCATCAGGTTACAGAGATTAAGATTACAGATTCATTGCCTGCCCTTAAATTAACCCTCTTTCAACTTGGTTAATGACTAAGGGTTTGGAGAGTCAAAATGTCTTGTATCAGGATGTATGCATTATTGTAATTCTACAATGACAGAATGAGCACCTAAGTGTAAGAATCTATTAAATACTTAAACTCACATGACCCACATGTGCACTCCTCATTCTTGTATCTACATACATTTCTCTGTAGTTTCACTAGGCAAAAGAACAGAAATGTTTACAGCTCATCTGTAAAAGCAGAGATAGAAGAATGGTCTCAGAGGGATTGACAAAGTAAGTTACAAAAGTTTAGATGCTAAGACACTAAGAGACCTTCCTCCCATTGTAGACAGTCTAAAGAGAGAGTTCATGAGAGTTCATAGGTGCAGAGATGGTGGAGTTCAGAAAGGTAAGATGGGAAAAGGCCATGTAAGGCTCCCAAGCAGGAGTTTTTAATGGATGTGGGTTGAAACAGGTATCCATTGTATACGAGTATAGGAGCGATGTGAGTAGATTTAGCAGTATGCATGCAGATGATGCCATGAGATCAATGAAACAGGAATTGCAGTAGTCAAGACGAATGGTGATAAAAACCTGGACCAAAGTTTTAGCACCTTCATCAGTATTCAGCAAGAGGTGGAGGTGAATAGAGCTTTATTTTTAGTGCACTAATGTGAAACTCAAAACTAAAGGAGGGGTCAAAACTAAAGCCCAGGTTTTGTAATACAGAGTAGAATTTAATAATGACCCCATTGATGTTAATGGCCTGGAAATTTGATCAATCATTTCTTCTAATTGATAAGATTAAATTTTATTCAAGGAATAAAACATGATGGGAGTGCTGTTAGAGAAAGAGAATCAATGCCAGGTGGTATGATGATTAATTCTTTTTCAATAACAACGTCCTAAAGTGTTTTATTCCTCTTATACCACAGCAATTTGCCAACAATTCCAATTTTCAATGTAACGTCATTTTTAATCACCTATATTATTTAATGTCCTGTTTTTACTTACATTATAGCCGCTATAAACAGTTGTTCCCTCACCAGCCTCTCTTTTTCATCTCTCTCATGAAGATAATAAGACAAAAAAAAAGCACAACTTGTCATGTTACCAGTAAACAGAAAAGCATTAACACTAGCTCTGTCCTGAAGACTCCCATGGTGGAAAACCATTACAATGTGCTGACACTAGGGACTCCTTCCACAAATAGTAAACAGACATCATGATTATATTTTTTTCTTCTTTTTTTTTTTTAAAAAAAATCTCTTTATTATTAGGCTTAGATGATGTGGAGTGCTCACCGTGCAAGTCCCTGTGTAGGTTGTTGCTATAGAAATATATCAGTAAGTACACTGCATTGTCAGTAAGTACATTGTCCATTTCGTTAGCCATAATAACTGTGACTGTGCAGAAAATGATTAGCAACAGGTTGCATTATAACCGACTCCTGACTAACCAAGGTTTTCGACCTCTGGCTTCTAAAAGGGGGTGGGGGTGGGGGCGTAATAACTACTGTGCTCCACTGATTATTGTAAACCACCAGAAAATGTACAATGTGTCATTGGTCACTAGGTCAAAATTGTATTGCAGTGTGAATAGAACCATTACAGTTGGAATAAATGCAATTAAGTGGTGTGGGTATGGGCTTTTTTTTCCACTGGAAATCCCTGTCTAAGCCTTCACACCTCTTACTGTATTAACCCTGCTGGCACTCACATTGCCGTCAAACCAAGGAGACAGGTGGCTCCTGATGTCACTGCTGAAACTTTAATTCAAGTTACCTATCTCAGGAGTGTAGACCAGATTAATCCCCACAGTCAGCTTTGAGAGCAGTAGAGCAAATCATTTCGAAAAGAGGAACCTTAGGTCTCTAGAGCAGCAATCAGTGCAACTCTTCGGATCCAATGAGCCAGTGAGCATTATAACTTTGCAATTAAAAAGAAGACAGATTCTGAGATTTGTGCAAATGGATATCTTATGGTTTTATTTGGGTTGTAGTCTGAGTGTCTACATCAGCTATATCCGATGTATTCAAACCTTTTCTCCTTGAGGCCCACTTCCCAGTTTTTTTGAAACCTTGTGTGTGTGTGTGTGTGTGATGTGTGTGTGTGCACAATCAGCGCATCTTTCAAGTGAAGAGTTCAAAACACCTATGCAACTGTCAGTCATTCCAGATTGATATGTCGATTGGCTCATCTGCCATTTTTATTGGGGGGGAAAAAAGAAGATTGCACTTTTGATGTATCTGTGAATTCCAGCTATGTTAAAACACAGCTCTTATGTAAAGGTTGGCATGTCTGATACAGTCAGTCCCTCTGTAAATGAATAGCTTTGGTCCATACATACTGAGCATTACTTAAAATATTGTGATGTGGGAAATATTATACAAATCTCTTTAACAAAGGTTACGATTATATTAAAAAAAATACTAAATTCCCAATGCCTGTAGATAAGAATACGCTCCCCTAATTCAGACTGCTCTCTTCCATAAACACAGAGTTATCTGTTAATTGTAAAGTAGTAAATAATAATATGTGGTTTTTACTATCATCATTTTACAGAACTAGGATGCCTGCTTTATTGTAATTCAACAAGTAATGGTAGCCCAGTAACTGGGAGGATATTCAAGGTTGAATAGTCATTTGTGCTTTCGCAGCCCCACTATGAGGGTCAGTGATAAAGTTAATTAGGAGTTATGGCTCAATTTATTACTTTTTAATTTAAAACAACATAATCATAGTATTAGCAGGCTTTTCACATGCTGTGGAATTGCACCAATTTATAATTTAAAGCCAAAAATCAATATGCTGCTTAAAGCCTGCCTGTGTGACTTGGGAATTTAGGTTATGTATTTATGTGTTCATGCTGTAGAACCAAAAAGGACCAGAATTCTAGCTCTCAAAATTATGCGTTTTATTATTATTATTATTATTAATTATTTTTATTATTATTATTATTTGTTTATGTATTTCTCAATAAGTTGTACTTCAGTCTGAATTACACTGTATCGCAGCCCCTTCATTTATTTACTCAGCACTAATTGTGGCAGCTTTGAATTCTGATGGTTCATACTTTAGTATTAAAAAAAGCTACTGGCTCTAAAAATCTAGGAAGCATCGCTGTTAGCACAGATGGTTACTAAGGTCTTAACAGCATTGTTTCGATGAAATTAAGTAGCAGTGTCTTTATAAAGTAGCAGGTTCTTTTGACCTTGGAATGTATACATAAATAAGTTGGGGGGGGGCGGGAACACCAAGGGAGAAAATATACGAGCATGCTGTTGCTCTCTGTGGGCATAAATTTATCAAAATGACTGCAGAGAAGCATCAATTATTCAGTCTGTTAGACAAGACCATAGTGTGTAAAGTAAGAGGAGATATATAGACTGGTAAGAAGCATCTGTGTATACTATTAAATCTAACCTTAGCTTTAAAAAAAAACAATGTATGGAGTGATAATGGCAAATCACATTCAGGGAAAACAAATGATTGTATGCTTCTCAGAGTCACTACACCAGCTGGAAATTAGATTTAATAAAATAGTAGCAGAGAAATAAACTATTTGCATGCTATTTCTAAGGTAGTTCATAAATATATTGCCCTACATGTGTATTACATTAATATGTCATTAAGCAGGCACAAACCACACACAAATTCTTTTCAAAGCCAGCGTACTGTATCACAGAAACAGAGATGTTTTGCTTGAAATGTATGAGATTAAACTGTATGAATGCATGCTGTACTGAGTAACCAAAAATAAGTCACGCTTAATGAAGATTGTGCAACACAATAGGTACTTTTGGAGTGTTATTATGATTATGGATGTACTTTATTAATTATTTCTCTCTATAAATTCAGATAAATAAATTACTAGGTGGCATGGTTGAACAGCAGGTAGCGTTGCTGCCTTACAGCTCCAGGGTCCCCTGGCTGATCCTGAGCCTGAGTTACTGTCTGTCTCCCTGTGGGATTCCTCTGGGATCTCAGATTTCCTCCCATCTCCCTAGTAGGTGGATTGGCTATGCTAAACTGACACTAGGTGTGAATGAATGTGTAAATGTGTGTACATGGTGCCCTGAGATGGACTGGGGTCCCATCCAGGATGTATTCCCATCTCATGCACAGTGGTCCTGGGGTAGGCTCCTGATCAACCTCAACATTGACAGTGATGACTGAAGATGAATGAATGACTGAATGAATGAATGAATCATTTACTTGTACAGTTAATTAATAATAAGCTGTGCTGATTTTACATGACCTAAAGCAGTGTGTTGGCATATGTTGTCAGCACAGAACGAAAGTACTTTGTAAAGAGGAAAATGTGCCCAGTTGAAGTACACACCAGTTGTTTTTATTTGCTTGACACACACACAACTACAAGACTTTGCTTTTAGGTAAGTAGCTCCTGGCACAAGAAAAAAGTAAATCTTCCACACCTGTGAATAATGTGCAGTCCATTGTGCCGAAACACTGCTCATTCTGCTCAGCGGTGTCAGAGAGGGAGGGTTTTTTAAATAGATGTTCTGTACTTAGCTTTTGATGCAGGTCTTGAGGTTAGATAGATGTCATCTCTACCCCACAAGGTGGAACAGAGGGGAAGTGAGGAGGACGTTAATTCCCCTCATGTGTATGGCAGTGACAAAATACCTGCTGCTGCAGTTAATAAGTCCATCCCCATTTGGAATGGAAATAAGCTCCCTTCTCAGCTGCAAGAAGAATGTCTCTTCCATTTTACTCTTTCTTTCCTTCCCCATATGTGAGTGGAATTAATAGGAATATAGGTTATGTAATGAATAGTTTCACGAGACACATGAATCGGATTTTCAAATGTAGGACAAGTATATTTATCATTTCATTGTTCATAAGGTTACCTAATACCTATATGAGCCCTTCATGATGATTAAACATGACTACAGGACAGCTATGTGATCCTTTCGTGAAAACCCAATCAAACTTTATAAGGGTTTATTCCAAAACATGACTGTCATGTTGTTGTTGTTCCTCTTTCAGCTGCTCCCGTTAGGAGTCACCACAGTGGATCATTGGTCCGTGTATTTGATTTGGCACAGTTTTTACCCCAGATGCCCTTCCCGAGGCAACTCTCCCCAATTTTTATCCAGGCTTGGGACCAACACTGAGAGCGTACTGTTGCATGCAACCCCAGTGGCTGGGGTTGGTTCCCTGGCTGGGAATTGAACCCGGGCCACAGCTGCGAGAGCACTGTGGCCTAACCACTAGTCCTCCAGGGAGCTGCAAAACATGACTGTCATAAAGACTACATTTCTTGTTTTTGATGTCCAGTTGTGTAAGTTTTTGTTACACTGCTTTCCAGGTTTATGTTCAAAGTTTATGTACAGTATATCATATCCTATGTATATCTGAACATGGAAAAGACTTTCTGATGAGAGAAATCAGAGGAGAACGGCCAGGCTGGTTTGATAAGAAGGCTATGGTAAACACTCAAATAACAAGAGTAGTGAGCAGAAAAGCATCTCAGAAATCACAACATGCTGTACCTTGAGGTAGATAAGCTACCACGGCAGAAGACCACATTAGATACCAGCTCTCAGCCATGAACAGGAACAGGAAGTGTCCAAGCTTTTGACGCGTAGTGTATGTACAGTATATGTTGGTTACTTTCTGCAGATTGTATAGTGGTTGTTTAATATTATCTGAATTCTCTAAGGTGCTGTTCTGAAGCTCTATTCGCTGATGAACTGAGGTTCGGAAGTATAAAGCAAGATTTGCAGAAAAAAATCACCTTAGCTGCAAACAAAACAGATCCAGGCAATTCTGTTTAATTGACAGCCGCATTCTAAATCTATCTGTGTCAAAAGGATAGGTGGCACGCTAGCTGTCACACCCGATTAGCTTCCTTCCATCAGGAAATGTCAAACCGGTGGTGGACTGAATTGAAAGCCAGCATGCATCTTCTGCTACTTAAGCAAAGCCTTTAGCTTCTCAAATCCCAAAGAAAAGAAACACCATGCAGAGAGAATCAGTTTTAAACCTAGCTCTGCTTACGATTTTATAACATATAGCAACTGACTCTATGCATATAAACATTAATTCTACAGAAGTGCCGAAGTCCTTTAGAGCATGCCGATGACTAGAATTACTATAAATTACTAGTTGATACTGCCAACATAACTGACATATGGATCATATTTTTGTTAATTGCTAATCAAGATAATAACCACCCAGATATCATGATGTATTTATGCACCACTGCATTTGTGAAGTTTGAATCTGACAAGTTTATAAAGGTGATATTATTTCACAGCAGTAGGTAGGTTCATAAATGCATTAGGTTCATAAATGCAATATTTCACTGATTACCTATTTATATTAACTGACAAATAAACTGACTTTCTGTGTTACTCTGACATGTATTTGTCTCCACGTGATGTCTGCATGATTTAATAGTGACTAAAATTCATCTATCCGTTATCTCAATACAGATAAAATGATTGTCTCTTGCCCAGGTACGATTTACAAGCTTTCAGTTTCCTCGCTTGCCTGGTTGGCATTCCTGTTTAATCACACAGGTTATGGCATCCCTCCAATGTTAATCAAGCCAATAACAATTCCCAAAGCGCAGACATGTGGCTGTATCCTTTCCAAATCCGGCATGATTAAGCAGCATAATTGCATATTCAGATCGTTATTCTTTCATGCTTTTGTTTGTAGATTATCTCTTTTTCATGTCCAGGATTATTCTTCCCATTCAGTGCATTCTTGTCGATCAAAATAATAGATTAGCTTAATCTATTACTCTCCACCTCTGCTACTGTTTACCATCATAAGGACATTCAACGATAGTCCTTTCTCCTTCTTAAAGCACAAAATCCACCCTCCATGACTTGCATATTAAGCGTTATAATTAACATGTGATCTTCAATGGTGTCCAAAAAAAGTATTTTGTAATTAAATTCTTAGCTGATTTTTTTTTAAGTTCTTTCATTGACATTTTGGTCTATCTTCACTTTGGTTAATGGTTTTCTACCCACAATGCCATTCGCTGCTGCTGATAGTGGCATCTCTACTTAAAGAGCGTGATGCAGCAGCACTTTAGTCCTCCAGCTCTCACACCTATTTCATTTCAAGAAGGCCAAACTGATCTCAAGCAAAATTCACAGATTCTAACCAAAATTTCTAGAAAAACTAACCACACTCTGAACTTAACTTAACTGAACTGAACCTTTGATAACCTTTTTTTATATATAAACTGAGTTTTGCAAAATTTTGTATCAGTGTATAATAATGAGAGCATGTTGTGACGGCAAGAGGGACACTCTTTCTCTCTTGCCCTGCAGTCCTCATCCTCCATTATTCATGGCTTCCCAGGAGGCTGCACTAACAGATTGCCAATAAGTTGGGTGTCAGGCTACTGCAACATGTGTGCATAAGTCAGAGTAATGGTTTCCCTCTTAAAAGCAAAAGCAGAAACTACTTCTCATCATGTGTTCCAGTGTGTCCAGGTCCAAAAGGTGGACCTGAGCAATCAGAGCTGTTGGGTTAAAGGTTAAATGAAAGAGTATCTTTGGAAGAAGTAGATCTGACTGGCAGTGATTAGTCTGTAAGTATTGTGTAAGAACAACTAGCTTTTTAATCCTTATGTTCTGTTTGTGTCATAAGAGCTTATGTACATTTTTTAAAAAAAGTGGAACAGTTCTAAAAATTATTATCACAACAGGAAACTTGGCCCTCAGCAGTAGACTGGTGTACCCTATAGGGATTACGTTCTTATGCGCAGTGTCCCTGGGATATAATCCAGATCCACCACAACCAAGATAAAGTGGTTACTGAAGAAAATGAGCAACTAAATGAAACTGGGCTCAATTTTCTTCTATAAACATGGACAATAATTTCCAAAAATCTAATTTTATAGTGATATTATTGTTAGGTCATTATGACCAAACAGTAACAGAGTAAAATAAGATAGGAATATTATAGGAAAATAATTGCATGCCAGGATGGTGTGATGCGGCCAGACACAAAGCAGAGTGGATTATTTTCTATAACAGCATGTCCTGAAGTGTGTTATTCCTCTTATACCACATGAATTACATTGATTGCTATGGAATGTCTGTGAGACAAGTTAGATCCTGTTATCACTTATGTTCAGGATCTAACTTGTCTCTCAGACATTCCATAGCATTCAATGTAATTCATTCAGAAAATTTAAAATTCACTGTGGTATAATGTGGTATAATTATTTTCCTTTAATATTCCTATCGTATTTTACTCTGTAACTATTTAGTCATAAAAAAAATAATATCACTACAAAATTAGATTTTTAGAAATTATTGTCCATGTTTATAGAAGAAAATTGAGCCCAGTTTCATTTAGTTGCTCATTTTCTTCAGTGTTATCACTTATCACTTACGTAGCAGCTCTGAACAAACACTCCCTCACCAGCCATTCTTTTTTTGGCCACTCTTGAAGTTAATAAGTAAACAACAACAACAACAACAACAACAACAGCTTGTCATGTTACCAAAAAACCAGCAAGCACAAAAATCCCCTTTGCTATGGCAGAAAACGTACTGACCTTCAGAAGTATATGTTTATCTTTGTTATCTTTGATATTCTTTCCTAATCCATTTATTATTATCAGTCTTAGATTATATGGAGCATCCACCATACAAGTCCCTGTAAATGAGCTGTTACTATAGAAACAACAACATGCTAAAACAAGAGCATTAATATAAACCTTAATAAATCCTTCTCATTCAAGAAGTCATGCTGTGATATAAAAATGGTTAAAATTGAGTGTTTTTTTGCTAAGTAGTGAACCAAACATAAGGTTTGGGCTGTTTGTTCATATCTAAGTATAAAATTCAGAAAGAATTACCCATCTGACCTTTTTTGTTCCAAAGCCAAGGCAAGAGAACATTAAGGATAAATACATTGTTTTTAACTACACTGGCAAAGGTTGTCATCTGATTCATGTCAGATGGTCATAGATGTAAGTTAACATTTATGATTTTATGCCCATGTGTTGCCTCATGCTGCTACTCCCATCTCGTATCCTGGTCCAAGCGAGAGAAATCGATTTCTCCCCTGTCAAAGTCATAAAACTCAATTTCAGCTGGCGCAGGGACATTTTACATGTTAAGTCTTCCAACACTTGTCCTATGTCTGGGTGGTCAGTGAAATGGAAATGCTTTATCTTCATAGATTTTATAGTTTTTTGTAATCCCAGACAAAAAAAAAAAAAAAAGCATTAATGGGTAATGGAGATAATTTAATTTGTTTCCCAACAGGCTGCAAAATTTATTTTTCATGCTGTTGCTGTATCCGAAACGAAATAAAACAGTGTTTCACCTTGTTGCGTCAATGTTTCCATTTTGCGAAGCACTGACAGAAAACCTTCGGGTAAGGAACCCAGTGTGTGTCTTTCTTAAGATTCTAAAGCTGAACGAAATCTGAAAACTGCACTAAAAATGAATCCTGACCTTTTTTCAAAAGTACATACAATTTTGCAGATAAGTAAAAGTAATATATGAATTGGGAATCAGTAACCCTCAAGAAATTCCATTTCCAAGACATGAAGCTCGATCAATATGTCATGTGAAAACATTACCTGTCTTCTTGGTTCATACCCCATTTATCTCCCATTTTTTTTCTCTCTCCCTGTATCTGCTCTGTGTAAATGAGGTGAGCTCACTGTTAGTTCCTCTGAGCTGAAGGTGGTGTTTTGTTCTGCAGGGTGTGACAGCATACTTTGCACACGTAAGGCATTGCTGTATCCTTGTACGCTTTTCGAAGGTGGTAATAGCCTGTATGCTCGAGAAAAACACTCTGTAGACAATTCGCTTATATCAACATGCCTTGACTAGAGTGTGAATGTAGGCGTTTGAATATACAACATGTCTGAAGCTAGTAGTAAGTCTTAATTACACTGCACCACTCTGTCATTTGCATTGAAATCTCTGCTGTAGCTAAATAGGGGGTGTGTGGCACTGTTGTGGCACTCTGCCTTCAAGCATGTTACGGGACCACTGTGTGGCTTGAGATCTTTCTGAGCTTTGCATCAGTAATTTGTAATTTGCATCAGTAACCATTAGCTCTATTTGTACAGAGGTTGTTCTTGTAAGTCCTCAGGTCATTACTTAGCTACACTTTTGCTTCACTGGCAGTTTTTGCACTTGTGAATAATCATTCTGCTTATGGAGACAGTTGATCTCAAGGTCAAGCCTCAAGTAAAGAATAATTACTGCTGGAGAGACTGTCAGTGTAGCTACTACAGTGGCCTGTAAGTGTTAAAACTCATTAACAAACCAAAAAACGCAACGGAAAAACATCAATATTAACTCAAAATGTAAAGGGTGTATCCTTATTGAGTATCACATTCCCATTGCTGATTGGCTACAGCATGTGTCAGTCTGACAGCCCACAGAACATGGAGAGCTGGAGGATGTTTACAGTTAGAGGAAATATGAAATATTAATGTTGTGGAAAATTGACAGCATATATCATGTGAGTATGCAAATGCTGAAAACCCACATTAAGTAATCTTGGTTATTCAGGAATATTTACTTCTCATTATCATAACATACTTCACATAAAATCATTCAGTGTCGCCAGCAGTGTCGATGGGGATGCCTCTTTCACCAAGAAGTCTAGTCCTTCTTGTTACTACTTTGTATGCATGAAATAGCCTTAGAATAGTTAGAATAGTTCGAACAGGAAGTTAGGTATTGAAGAAAAACAATTTCAGATATTTGACCTTGCTGTGACCTTGACCCTCTTTGGATCAGATGAACTGATTTGATTTTTGGAATTGATCCAAACAGGGTCAACTTTCCTACATATATTCAACCACTTGTCATTGAGATATCACACTAATGAGAATCTCAGACAGAAACATGGACAGACACATGGATGGACCAATGGCCCGACTCTTAGATAGCCAGAAAATCGGCCTTGAGTACCTGAACATGAATGTGTAAGTAAAATCTCTGTATGACAAAACAGGAAGGAAGCTATTGAAGAAAAAATATTTTACACATTTGACCTTCTTGTGACCTTGATCCTGTTTGGATCAATTCTAAAAATCTAATCAGATCATCTTCTGGTTACAAGGATTATCCTACAGCCACTCGTTCTTGACATATTGCGCTAATAAGAATCTCGGAACGACAGAGGGACAACCCGAAAACATAACGCCTTCAACCACTCAGTGGCGGAGGCATAAAAAGTGTAGTTCATTTTTTCCTTCTGATAGTCATACACCATGTCCAATCAGCAAAGAGCATGTGATGTGTAATAAGGACTTACTCTTTCTGTTTTGAGTTCATGCTAATGAACACATTTGGCTTATAGTTTTGCTGTTTTTTCTTTCTGATTTGCTGTTGTATTTTTGAGTTTGTTGTTGTGTTTTTGATTTTGTTGTTGCATTTTCTGTTTCTGCATTTTCTGTTGTGTTTTTGGTTTGTTAACATTGCAATTATGAGCCACCACAAGCTAATGGGATATAACACCTTCATATGAAAAAATCGTGGAAAATAGGGGCCAGGGTCGTAACAACAATTTGCTGTTTTGCCTATACAGATTGGTTGCTCTATGGGTTACCACAATATATTTTTCTGTGATGTATACAATTATTTTAGAGCACAAAAGGCTTACTTATTCTAAGCTGATGGTTATTTACATTGAATGCAATCTAAATAATGACTGATTAGAGATATTGTAACAATAATGTTCTGTTTTATTTCTTTGCAGCCCTTTACTGTTAAACACTGTGCACAATGTGATTAAAAATATGTATTGTTGAGACTGTTTACTGTGTTTTCAGAAAATGCAATGCCTCCTGGAATCATTACAGTCTAAAGAGGTTGAGAAGGTGAACATCTGACTCTTCTTGCATCTTCACACTGTTCTCTCAGTAAATTAGTTATCGAAACTAATTAGCTAGAATAAAGTTAAAGCTAAAATAAAGCTAAGATAAAATTTGTTTATTTTAATGTACTTTAATGTCCAAACAATTTAGTTAGCCTGCTTCTCTAACTCTTAAATAATAGTTCAGGGTCATTCTCCTACAAGTTGCTCACATTAACTAATATTTTACTGAGTTAGCTAGCTTATATGTCAAGTTGATGAATTACTGTTGTTACTACAGTGAATTTCAGTATTTATTGATAAAAAGTGATGAATCTTTCTCTTGTTTTCCATGTAGAAAATTTAACATTTGACATGGAAAGCAAAGGGTGAATGTACAGAATATTTCCATAATCAATGGATTGGAATGGAATGGAAATCAACTTATCGGACATGTTCAATAAATGTTAGTATAGTAATTTTCAATAAGTATCAACAAATGAATTATTTTATTGCTACAAGTCTGTTATAAGATGAGTCAGGACACTGTTGGGTTTCTGTATGTAGAGTACTGTGACTCTGTGCTTAGCTGCTGGTGAGCAGGGCGATGGGAAAGGACAGGTGTGAGCCTGAGTTAAATACTGAACAAATTTCGAACTGCACATTTTATGCTAAGGTAAAATATAACACAAAGCTTACCAAACAAATAGGAGTTGCATACTACATAATAGTTAAAGTAATGGTCAAATTTCTTTCTGCAAATTTATAAATTATGGGTAAAATCTGCTGGCAGTATTTTACTAGAAAATATTTTCACAGTGTTTTGACAATATTTTCTAGTCAGTCTCTCAGTACATCAGAACTGGAAACAATGACATAATTAATTACTGTCCACATTAACTTGGGTGGGCCTACAGGAACAGTGGCACCGTTAATACATACAGTAGTCAACCATTACATGGAATCATACGGAATTGGACAAATAACCTACAACTTACAATCAACATTGTCGTATTTAGTACTCGGCAATTAATGAATTCCCTGGTGATCCTTTGCCTCACCCAAAATGCAGATGTTTGCAGATGCAGCTTTTTTCTTGCCTTCAGTTACATATCTTTTCAGTGAGGTTGATGCTGAGTGATTTACTGTTGTAAGGAACAGTCCACCCACTCTTCGGTCCTGCAAAAACCCATAGCAGTCATAGTAATAAATTTCTAGTCAGCTGCCAAGTAAAGCAGAATATGGGCACATTTTGGTGTGGATCAGACCATTCATTCTGCTCTTGTCCACAGTCTGCCATCGATAAGGCAAGATGAACCTTTTTCACTAGCAGTTATACATGCCTCTAAGATAACACGATAAACCTGAGCTGTTTTTGGTTAGACGTTAATCTTTGTCTCAAGAGACAAATATATTGTCCTTTTTGTGCTTGGTGTGTCTTGTTATAAATCCTTCTGTGTTCATGCTGGTGTATTTTTTCTGTTATCGAGGTCTTGAACACATCTATGTTAAAAGGAATGACATTCTGTACATCCTCTGTCTGTCATAAACATGTTTTTGCCTCTTAACAAGTGAATACTAGTTGTTACATTTGGTTTTAAGATTGATTTATTTATTTTGGCTACATCATGCACTTGTTCATGCAAATTAGAAGCCCATGCATAGAGAGACAGAGTCCAGATATACAGTAAATGACTTAGATGAGGTGTAATGTTGCAAACATACTGTAGTTGGCCAAGAAACAGCCAACGGTCCTATTACATATAATCCCCTGAAATACAGACTTAAGAGCTATAATTCCTGTATGGTTCACCCAACTCACATGTAAACACCCTCATTAATCTTGCAATTTAACCTCATCATCATTGCTCCACTGGGACTATATTGTAGATTTACATAGACTGATTTTGCACAGATTTAATGGATTCAGTATGCAAACATATGAAGATAAACTTTGATATGCAAACAGATGAAGATAAATCTTAGTTCTATACTTCTGAAATAAACATGAGATCGTTGCAAATCAGGTAAATGGATTATGGTTCTGTTTGCGCAACACATCTATATAAGATTAAAAAGTTTGCGCTTTAATCTACTGTTTGATCTACCATCAGTGCATGATCCATGTCACCAGCCATGAACATGTTTCTGCTACTTTTTCTGTCATAGTTGGCTTAAATAAATTACCCAGAGGGCACTAAATGCTGACTGATTAAACGTCTTCAAACCTCAAAGAAGTGATAGTTGTATCTACAGAGACTGCAGGGAAAATTTCTTTGGCAGTTAGTTGAAAGAACGACTGGCCCAAGTGTTCTTTCAGAGATATGGCGTAGGGGTAAAATCTATTCTAAATTCACATCACTTGATATTTGACAGATTCGCAGAGCATTTTACAAAAGCTGCATGACAATTACCAGATCATAAAGTATAGTTGAAATTTCAGATTTTTTTTTTTTATCCATCTAGAAAGAGAATATTTGTACTTTTATATGAAGCCATTTTACTGGACCACTTATATATGGATAGGGTCACTCAAGTGCCCTTTTTTCTTAGCAGTTTTTCCAATCATATTTGTATAGTTTAATATGGTGTATGATTTTCCAATTTCACCACTTTTTCATCATTTTTTTCTTCAAATATCTTTTTTTCCAGAATATTGTAGATGTCTGCTTAACCTTCTGTGCTGCTCTGTTGTGTTTAACATTAGGTTTATGAAAGAAAGGTGAGCATGAAATTCCTTCATGGTTGAATTAAAGGCCATCAACATAATAACATAATCACACATAATTTCATACAAGCCTTATGTAACAAGCACCTGAAAGCTACGGCTTAGCATAATTTACCCTGCAGTTCTGTGTATTATATGTAAGTTGTTTTGTACACTGCCAGTCAAAAGTTTTTTAAACACCTGGAGTTTCTTGTGTTTTATTGAACCACAACTATAGCCAGAGGCTAAACAAAATGGTACAGATTAGCAATTAAATAAGGAAACCTATTAACTGGTCGTTCTCCAATTCTAATGAGACTCTAAATGAGAGCTTTATTTAAGGCTGACACGAGTGAAGGGTAAATCCATTAAGCCTATGGATTAAAAAAAAAATCAGACAGTGCTCGGTTTAACTGTACAACATAAATCTGTGGTGTGCTACATGTGTGTAATTAGCATGATAAAGATTTCGGATGTTTCCCAAAAAGATTATGACTATTTTTCCTTTATTTTGCTTTATCTTATTGATTTATCTTTTTTTTTTTTAAATTATTTTATCTCACAGCAAGTCCTTAGAGACAGCTAGTGAACAGTGTGGTGATTGGTAGCTAATAAGGCTAGCAATGCTAATGCCAAATCAAAGCTAGTAGGTGCCGTGAGGTTCCATAGCCTTTCACTTGAAAGGCATTCGCAATATATAGTATAAAATAAAAAGTACATTCACCGTGGCAGAACAGATAAGAGGAAGCTATCATCAGCTAGCCTCCTGTAGCTCCAACTGTACCCACAAGCTATAAGTCGATCACTCCATACAGTTTGAATGTAGTCTAACATGCACAAGATGAGAAGAAGAAAGGGAAAGACTTTGCGTCAAGGAAGCCATATGTCACTTCTTGGCTTTGTTAGAATGCGTATCCAGGTGATACTCGCTGGTTAGAATGGATGACATAGAACAAGATTACTCCTACCTTTGCAGATGCTCTCTATGAATATAAATAAAAACCTTTTCAAAGAGTTGGTATACGAGTGGTGTGTCTCTCTCGGCTGTTGTGCTACACTCTGGATAAAGGTCCAATTGACAAATTCTTAATTATTATAAATTAAGCTGCAGGCATAAACCTGGATTACAGGCAATTTTGGGTCAAATATGGTTGAGTTTATAAACACATCACAGTTCAGTCATGGCAATTGGCTGGCACTGGGCCAAAACTCACAGGGAATTACACTGAGGAAAAAAATAGCCCCACTTTAAAAAAGAGTGGCTCTAATTATAGTGCTTAATGTTTGTACCAATAGCACTCGAGTTCAGTTGATGAGAGAGTGTTGTTTGTATTAACGCTATCAAAGGCATTTATAATATGCTGATCATTGTTCTTAATCTCACTTTAAGTAAGATTAGAAAAAGATTACCCCCATTTTATATCATAATGGGAATGCAGCAGGCTGGTGTAAAAATGAGAGCGGTCCATTGAGTGATGAAAACTAAAGAGTTTCTTCCTGTGGAAGCAGTGGTTCAGTGGTTAGGGTTCCCCGCTAATAACTGGAGGATTATGAGATCAAATCACAGGTCTCACAGTGAGCTACTGACATGGTGCCTGACCCTCAAATGCTCAGCTTTGTCACTTGAAAGAATAAATGTAATCTTCTATCTATGTTTGGAAAGTCACTACAGAAGGTGGTGAGAATGTAAAATGCAGAACATTCAGCAAACAATATGAGATATTTTGTAATATGCATTGTGACCATAATGACATACTACAAGCATTTCAGAAAATCATGATGTTTTTTTTTTCATAATATATTTAAATAAATACAGGATTCTTCTGAAATGCTTGCTCAGTACTGTTTGACCCATGGCCCATATCAGACGCTATTTCTATGGCTAACAGAGCTAAAAGTTAGCAGTTTCTTTCACACAATTAGGCTTTACCAGACTGGGTGCGGGATTGTAACAGAAAAATAACACCAACTGGAACTGAAATTAATTTATGTACTATTTAACCCAAGTTGAGTATAAAATAAAAGTTCTACCACTAGTTTCAGCTTTCTACCATAGTCTAATGTCATCTTACAATGAAAAGTTAGAAGACAATGGGTTACATGTAACGTTCTTATTCGTCTTCCCCTTAGACTCCTGTGCCAGCTTAGCCCTTGCCCATTTCTTTGACCATTATTGTCATGTACATGTGTTTGGGATGTTCTGTATTTTGCTCTGACCTAGTGCAGGTATAAGCCGAGGTATTCATTTTCCAACAGCTCTGGGTTCTTAGTTTTTCTTGGTTCACCAGGTCTAGGAAAGTCCATCAAGTCTATCAACCTACCTGAGCTTCTGACCTGGAAAGATTGATTAGCTTTAACCTAATACAAAAAAACATTGCACATATTGCCATTGCCTTTGGCTGTGCAGTGCTACAGAAAGCTTCTTGACAACAGAAAATAGTCTTCACTGCGTCTGTGGCCTGAAGCCAAGGGAATAAAATTGGCCATGCTCTCTGGGTAGGAGTGATGGGAGAAAAAATCCAAAAAGGAAGAAATGGTGATGAGACCTGATAAGCTGAAGAATATTAGGGATAATCAGCTTGAAGTAGAGGTGTGCACAGGACTCTTGCCCTCTCTCAAAAGAATTTTGACCAATCCCCATTGAAAGTTTACCGACTCACATAGATTTTTGTTTGAACCCACCTACAATATTTTCTAAGGAACATATCCCAAAAAATAAAAAAACATAATCAAATTAAACCACTGCGACTGTGAGTAAAGCCCAATTTACACCATTGGGCATGTCATGCAGCATGATCTTTATACGTGATGGCCTGCTCCTGAGCGCGTGAGAGTATAAACCACCCTGTCCTGCATCTTTTTTGCCCAGTTCTTTGTACATTTCTAGCTTGTAGTTGGTTGGTACTCACTAGTACTCCACTTCATCCATGCTTAGCAACAGAATTAACTGGACTATCAAAATAATGATTACAGAATTTTTCGCCTTCACATTCGAGCTAAGTGAAAGTTAAGTTCACAGAAAGTGTATTCTTTGGAGTTTTATGCTTCATTTACACAGATAAGTGAAAATAGAGATGGCAGCAAGCAAGGTGCGCCTCTAACGCAGCTGGTGTGGATTGAAATTGTGTGTTAAAGTGTAAAAAAAAAACACCGTAAAAGCATCTGGTGTAATTGGCCTGAATGGAGAACGACATAACATCAGCTCCGCAAGAGATTCAATCAAATACTCTGCGATCAGCTGCACTCCAAAAATAATGGAAATTTTACTATTCGGAATATTTATATATTTTTAAAATTTTGCATGATTGAGTTTGTGTCTTCTTAATTGTATCTTCTTTATTACAGTGCACAGCACTGTATGTTTCACACATTTACTATTTTATTCACTGTAAAATTGCCTACTGGTTTGATAAAATTGGTTATACATGCAACAACATGCCAAAAAAGGGAGTACCAGCACTTATTTTCCACTCCAAGCACTGGAAATAATAGATGCCTCTTTGACAAACAAATTCTACAGGACGTGTAATCTGCCTATGCCATGATATACCTTTTTACATTTCAGCCGAACCTGGTTTGACAAACATGGTTGAAGAAATATTCAGGAACAAGGATGCACTACATTAAAGCCCAGTGGCAGATAAGACCCTCTAGTAAACTACATGCAGTACATCTCTAAAATGGCGATATGAAACTGTCCCTGAATCTGTGCACAGGTGATGGATGTGGGCATTATGTGGCTCTTTGTGTGATGTCTTTTTATGAACCCAGCCTGAGTAAATCTTCTTCATGATGGTGTATCTGACATGCTATAAAATTAATATTTAATGTTATTATGGGAATAGCAGCTTTAATATCTGATTTCAGGTATAAAGCCCATGTGATATTATGAATTCAGAAACATTTTTTTGTACAAATATCCAAAACAAGGAGGCATGCATGGTTAGGGTTGTTACTCTTCAAAGCTGGATGCAATATCCATGCACTATTTTATTTTAAGAATATTTTATAAAACCATGTTTCGTTAAGTATGAAACTAATTTACATTGTTAATAATTAACGCCTTCTTTGATTAGATGTTTTGCTAATAAATATAATGAATATATTAATATGAATGAGCATGAACAATGATGTTAGGAAATTTGTGGAGAAACACCTAAATTTCTCTTAAAAAAAAAAAAAAAAGAAAAAAAAAAAAGATTTTCATGTCAACATGCACAGATACAGACAAACGTAATGTGACAAGCTAATTCCAGTGATCCTCCAGCAGCCCACTTTGCCATCTCCTTGTATCTGGCCTCTTGTAGACTCAAGGCTGAAATCTATTTACTTTCCCACATTTCTCTCACTGATTTTATCTGACTGGACAGGCTTCTGTGAAATCTGTTGTTTAGATGCTTGTAGTCTGTTTGAGTGCATAAAAACGACTGCACTTAGACATTCTTAAGCATCTACAGAAGTGTCAAACTACCATAGAGCTGAAGAGCGCCTTGATTGTACTTTGACTATTAATAGTTGTTCTAGTTCATATTTCAAATACAGTATGTGCAATCTTACTGTTTTATGAGAATAGGTCAATTAATATGTTGAATTGTTTGAATGTTAAATCATTGGACCCTCACTGTGAATGATTTTTTAAGAATCTCATTGATAGATGCAGAGTGATTCCTTTCACCTGAGCGGATACCTCAGTCGAATAGCTTTCACATTCCAAGTTAATTGTCTTATCAGCAGTATCTTGAAAAAAAAAAAGAAAATGTTCTCTGACCCAGCAGGAAACCTGACAGGTCCATTAAGTGGTGTGTGACGCAGACATTGTTAAGAGCTCTCCAATATGCCTAGCTGCCAGCACAACCACAGCTAGCCATTAGCCCTGACCTTTGCCTCTGGAGATGTAACTAATACAGCCTCCTGCCAAGACACAACCAACCACGCTGTGAATATTTAATTTCTGCCAAGCTGGGAAATTACTTACTGATACATTTTTCATTGTTTTCTTCTAGAACAGAGAGTTCAGTGTTCAGAAGTATACAGCTAAAGATTCATATCCTCACATCACATTTGTTCAGATGTACAGAAAATTATGTCATGCCATAGCGCCAATTAAAATTGGCAGAGGTTTTTGTACCTGGGTGAAAATAAACATTTGTAATATTTGTTCCCAGTTTCATCACTGGCACTCATTACCAGTTAGCTTAATATTAAATAGCTTGCTAGTGAACCTGGCTATGGATTTTAATGCTACAATATAATTCTCCCCCATTCATTAGCTCACTTTCTTACACATTTGGCTGAATTACACAAAAGCCAATTATTAGTGAAAGCCCATTATTAGCTACTGGTTTATACAGTAAAATTGAACCTAATATCTAACTTGATATCAGATAACCTACTGTACCTAATGCAATATAACAATATAATTAATTCTTGGTTTCATTTATATGATAAAAAATGCTACTCTCACTCTATTTACCTCAGATATGCTAATATTACCTCAGTAAATTTACTGTAAATATTAAAAGAAGTGTTCTCACTTGTTTTCTCAGTTATACAGTATTTTGTAGTTCTTTCTCACATCTCTTTTACTCTTCTTTTATAGTTCCTTACTTTATTTTGAAGAAAGTGTCCATATTTCCTTAGTGCAGATGTGATGTGAAGTCAACAGCTTCTTTGTGAAACCATTTCAAACACTAACCAGGCTTTAACATACATGGGCCAGTTAGCTTACCTCACTAACTTCATGATCATGCTTGGCCATATAAACAAGACATCTGTTTTGTGCTTTAGAAATGGCTGCTGATTGTAGCTCAGCGAAGTGAACAGATCGACTGGAAGCGTGTGTGGTGACAGACAATACAGTAGTGATTTTTTTGGTACCGCATGTAGGGAGCTTCCCCAAGAAGAA
Source organism: Pangasianodon hypophthalmus (assembly GCF_027358585.1). Classification (NCBI taxonomy): domain Eukaryota; kingdom Metazoa; phylum Chordata; class Actinopteri; order Siluriformes; family Pangasiidae; genus Pangasianodon; species Pangasianodon hypophthalmus. Next base: position 9,924,763 of record NC_069733.1, on the reverse strand, counting down.
AATCACAAAATGTCATCCATCAACATCCAAAGACACATGTATGTCTTTGGGGAAAGAAACAGACAGCACTCACATGTGAGGAAAAGGTCATGCAGAAAAGTAAACACTCAACAAGTAATTTTGCTGGGTCATATCAAGAGGTGCTTCAGAACACAACAAAGTAATTGCCAGCAGAACTCTGCTAACTGTGCCACAGTCATAGCCATTTTGCCTTTGCTGTGCCTCTCTCTCTCTCTCTCTCTTAATATCCCACAAGGTGAGAATAACCAAAATAGTACTGAAGCATAGTAGTCACAAGCATACATGATGGCACTTAATTCTCATCTCTATATCAGTTTTGGGGTAGTTTTAAAAAATAAATATGGAGCCTTGCTCGGTTAGGCAGGAAAGCTTTACACAGGAGTGGAATATTTTTCTATAATAACACTCTTAGTAGATTTTTTTTTTTTCCAAAAAAAAAAAGGCATGCATTATTTAGGTTTATTTGAATATTGCGAATACACTTGCTATACATGATGCTCTGCCTGATCATTTTCATGAGCGCTATTCTCAGTTTCTTTAATCACAGATGAAGTGATTTAAGGCGTACAATTGCATGTAATTGGGGAAAAATAGAAGCAAGTCTTGATTAAGCATGGTAAAAGATCCTGCATTTGTAGAGCTGCGTGTAGTTGAATACAGAAAAGAAAAATATGTGTTTTGATTGCAGAGGAAAATGGCAGAACAGCTGTCTGTCCAGCACCAGCAGTTCTGACTGTCTTCAAAGTTTAAAAGTTCTTGAATATGCTTAACTGCTGATTAACCATCTGTGATCTTTTTTTGTTTCATACATATAGTATTCCTAACCAATAGACAAGTCAAGGCTATAAAAAGGCTTTTATTATTACTTGTGTTAACAATAAGGACACCTGGTGAATATTAATAATATTTAATAAATTAAATGAATTACTGTTCACAGACATTATTCAGGTAGAAAAATCAAGCACATGTGACTCCTCATGGATTGTGCTAAGGATCACTAATAACAGTTAACAGCAGGTCCTGACTTCCCATATCTAAAAAGAGATCTGGAATAGTCTGGAAGATTCCAGAAATGAATGTATTCAATTTTAGAAGCTTGTGATTAGCCAATTGTCATTTGAGTTAATTGGGAGTGCATCTGTGGCTATGAAAGGGCCTTTTTGCCCTTGATACCATGGGAAAATCCAAACAACTCAGCCAAGACCTAAGAAAAAAAGTTTTAGACCTCAACAAGTCCCGTTCCTCCAAAGGAGCAATTTCAACTGAAGGGCATGGATATGGAAGCCCCTACTTCAATACTGGCATAAAAAGGTCAGACTGAAGTTTGCAGGTAATCACTAGTCTTTTGGAGGAGTGTTCTCTGGTAAGATGAAATAAAAAAAATTGAACTGTTTGGCTATAATGATCAGTGCTGTGTACGGAGGAAAAAAGGTGAGGCTTTTAGAACACCATCCCAACTGTGAAGCATGGTGGTGGCAGCATCATGTTGTCAGGGTGTTTTGCTGGAAAAGGCGCTGGTGCACTTCAGACATCAGATGGCATAAGGTGGAAGGAGGATAAGGTAAGGATCACTAATAACAGTTAACAGCAGGTCTTGGCTTCCCGTATCTAAAAAGCTATAATAATAATTTCGCATCTAAAGTAATGAGATCTAATGGAAAGAAAAGAGAGATGTCTACTAAAGTTGCCTGTCTCTCCTAGGTTTTTCTCCTAGGTTTTTACAATGTATATTTGTGGATATGTATTATCATGTCTAACTCAAAGATAAGTGCAATATGTGCCAAGTAACCTATTAGTTTATCTTTAAATGTTGTAATCCAGGCATAAAAGTGTGTGCATATGCTAAACACTCAGGTCTGCTTATCTATTGTCTACATTACATTATTTCTTAGGTTTTTATGTGAACAAGGTTTAGTCAAGCACAGTAGTATGCTTCCAAGTGGTGCAACAGATAATGTTAGCTCTGTCGTCAGGAGATTGCGAGATTTGAGTTCAAGAGAGTTCAAGTCCTGCTTTCTTGGTGGAAGGGATGGCATTACTCTCTCCCGTGTGGGCATCTGTGAGCTCGTGTATATGGAAGAGGGCAGGTAGCGCTTTCCTCAGAGTGTCCAGCTGCCCTGTGACGTAGCATGAGCAGCAGCTCCAAAAGATGCAAAGACTGGCTTCATGTGCCTTGGAGGAAGTACATGTTAGCCATCACCCTCCCTGGTTGGCAGCTGTCCCATGATAGGGGAGATCTAGCTACTGGGAGAGAACTGGCAAATCATCAAATTTAGAGAAAATGTGGCAAAATATTTAGCATTTAAAGATGTCTTTACTCAAATATCATCTTAACTTGTTTTTTCTCTGCAGCCTAAAATCTAAAAATGACACAAGCCAGTGAGGAAACAGAAAAAAGGGTTGTTTTTTTTTTCTTTTTTTTCAGTAGTTCCAAAGCTTTCACTGTGATCAGGAGCTTGAGCCCTTTAATCTCAGAAAATCTCATGTCTCTTTTTCATATCATTTTATTTCTCCTAAGGAAGTTTAGGGGAAAATTGATACCTAAAGGAATCACAAGTGAGAATCACTAAATCTCCTGAGATATCAAAAAGAAACCTTTAAGCAAATATATTTTCTCTCTGGGTTTTCATATCTGCAGGTGATTTTATTTTTACATTTTCATCAAAACTTACATAAGCCATAAATAGATTATGGTCCTGTTATTTGAAAATAAGTGCATAATATTTCAAATAAATAATGGCAGTGTGGTAAATTTGATGAGATAGGAGCAATTAAGATTTTACTTCAATTCAGATTTCATCCTGCTCCTGTTCTCAGTTGTCAGGTTAAATTAGACGGTTTCATTAGTTCTATTTCTAAGCCACCACGTTTCACAGAAGCAGTGCTATGCTGACAATCATAGCAGTTTCCAGTTTTCTCTAGTTTCATGGTGGCAGAAAAATTACATCATATTTCTAACTTGGTTGGTAACTTTAGCAGCCTTTCTCCTTTTTTTGTGATAAAATGTGTTCTTTTGTAGTGTCATTTTGGGCTAATGTAATGCAACTAGATCAATCTAGCAGGACGCCCCACCAAAGTTACTGAAGTGGTTGCATTTATTTACTTGTATCAAGTGTATGTGACATAATAAATGTTCTCACTAGAGTAACATGTCTGCCTAGAGTATGACTAAAACTGTTATGTATGTCTAAGTAATACAGTTGAGGGCAAAAGTCTCCATACAACTAGGCTAAAGATATTCAGTCTCACACATTTCATGTTACCATGGCAAGTCAAATAGGGCATCTACAGTGCTCACATCAATTATGTTAAATTTATAACAATCGATTAGAAACGATTGAAATCTGGAAGACTTCAGAAATTAATGTATTGAATTTTACAAGCTTTTCATTGGCCAATTGTCATAATTAGGAGTAAATTAGGAGTGTACCTGTGACTGTGAAAGGGCCTACCTTTAGAGACAGTGCCTTTTTGCCCTTGATACCATGGGAAAATCAAAACAACTTGACAAGCCCGGTTTCTCCTTTTCCAAGCAACTGAAGTTAACACAAACACAAACTTGGGACCACACAGACACTGTATTGTTCAGGAAAGAGGCACAAATTAACTCCCAGAGATGAAAGAACTTTGGTCCAAAAGGTTCAACTGAATCCCAAGAGTTGGAGGCATTGGGTACCAAATATGTACATCCACCATTAAGAGAGTCCTACATCGGCATGAAAGGACATGGAAGCCTCTAATTGAAGACTGGCATAAAAAAACCAGACTGAAGTTTGTAGGTAATCACCAGGACCAAGCCTTTTGGAAGAATGTTCTTTGGTCAGATTAAACAAAAATTGAACTGTTTGGCCATAATAATCAGCACTATTTAAGAAGGAAAATGGTGAGGATTTTAAGCTGAAAAACACCATCCCAACTGTGAAGCATGGGGGTGGCAGCATCATGTTGTGGGGGTGTTTTGCTGGAAAGGGCACTGGTGCACTTCAGAAAACAGATGGCATCATGAAGGAGGATTATTAAGAAATACTGAAGCAACACCTCAAGACATCAGCCAGAAAGTTAAAGCCTGGTCGTAACTGGGTCTTCCAGCAGGACAATAATCCTAAGCATACCACCAAAGTCGTAACAAAATAGCTTAACAACAACAAAGTGAAAGTATTGGAGTGGCCATCACAAAGCCCGGACCTGAATCCCATAGAATACTTGTGGACTGAACAACGAAAAAGTATGTCTCTGGAAGAAAGCCCACAAACCTGACTGAGTTACACCATTTCTGTCAGAAGGAAAAGTGTTGTGAGAAGCTTGTGGAAGGCTACCACAAGCATTTGATTGAAGTTAAGCAATTAAAAGCCAATGGCTCACAAAAATAATGAAGCTCAGACATTCACTCCCACTAACAACCATTAACATTCATAAATGAATAGACAATAATATGTATCAATGGTTTTTGATATCTTGTTGACTCATTGTGTTAATATCATGACTTGCAGTATTAATAAACATCATTCACATTACCTACAGGCTTTTTAACAAAATCTACATTTGGAGAAATGGGGTTCTTCAGCAGTTCTTTAAGGGTTCTAACATTTGTGTAGGTTAAATTTTGTATAGCCTAATGTGTAGTAACTCTAACATTAGGCAATTTAAGTAATTTGGGACTCTTTTTTATTTTTGCTTTACAACCTCTCCTTTTCCTCATGTAATATATTCTAAATATCACTGAAGTAAACATAGTGATTATATTTTTTACCTGCAATATAAAAGAATTTTATGTATAGTGCATTAACATTACATTTTTGTTAGCATTTGCTAATTTTAGAAGGAATATTAGATAACATGGGGCCTGGATACTAATAAATCAGATAATTGTGCTTTCCAAAACATGCAACTCTAAATTAAGCCTCAATAACTACTCTACCGTAGGGTGAGTTCAGGAAATTTGGGACAGTCTAAGGGCTAGCTTTACTCTGCTGTTTGTGTGTATTTTTAGGCGTAATTAATCTGCATTCTGTGTGAAGAACTCTTGCAATTTAAACACTGTGAATGCAGTAATATGCTAAGTGCAATTTCTCCCTCATACATATGCATTTGAGGGAGGATCATGCAAAAAGTGGGAACTCGGTGCAAAAGAGGGTGGAGAAATGGAAAGTGCAGCTGATTACATATTTGGTTTGATGTACTAAAGTTCGGGCAATTAGCCAGACTGAGTAATTTTGTCTGCCTCCTGAAATGGAAGGTTACATACACTGTGTAACTGTGTTTCTATGACTGAGTGGAGGACTGCAAGGGTTCCTGTTTGTTTGGTCACTTTGTTACTGTGACCCTACGTGTGCAGCATCTAAAAGTCCCTCACTACATCACACTAAGAAAAATAAAATGCCTCAACTTATTGCAGGTATTTTTTAAACTGAAAAAAATATGTTGTAACATATAAAAGCTCATTTTTTCATTTGAGATAAACGTTAAATAATTTTTCTTTTCTTATCCAAGGTTATATTTTTTTCAGTGGTACACTTGTCCTCTAATCCAATTGACCCAGGTTCTCCACTAAGTCATAGAGCGAGGTTACATACATAACCTTCCATTCTACTTCCTTTATTTAAGAACTACCATGGCAATTTCCTTAGGAACTAGCGGAGGCCATGTATCAAATCTGACACGAGGAATTGTAACACGTGCTGATGGTCCTTGCCAGACAATAACAGACAGCACTCATAAATAGTGCACCCACCATATTTTATTGAGACTGAGAGTCACCCAAATATTACTCCTACTTCTTAATTAAGATGAGAAACACTCAACCTGGAGAGGATAAGAATCACTGAGAGGCGTAATCTGTCACCGAGAGGTTTTTTTTTTGTCTTGTTATTTTTATCAGTCGTTTGGATCTTGTGGTAAATCTACTCACGTCATGCTGGTTTACGCTTACATCCTGGAAAGTCCTCCTATTTTATTCAAATATTTTAAAATTGAAATTCTTCTTTTTTTCACACTTTAATTCTTCTGTTGTCTGTCAGGGCATTTGTTATTGAGGTCTTATTGTCTGAAACAGTTGTCTCCTAGCTGTCTCTTGTTGATGTATTTTAATTTCTGAGCCTCATGATGGTCTGGCATTGAAACGTCGTTGGGCTTCATATTGAGAGGCCACAGCAACAGACTTCGTTTGCATCTACAGTAAACTCTAGGTCCTACACACCTCACACAATATGGGGGTGTACATACCACTTCATTAAAGCTGGTAATCTGCACTTTGATTACATAAGCTTTACTTCATTTCAGTGCAAATGGAGTGCAAATATAAAAAAAACAAAACCCATCACTATACAAATACTTATAGAAGGTGGTACCTTGGGAGATGGACTGGCATCCCATCCAGGGCGTATTCCCAACCTGCACCCTGTGTTCACGGGACGGGCTTTGGATCTACCGCAAGCCTGACCAGGAAAAAAGCAGTAACCAAAGATGAATAAATTAATGCATGAAAATACCTAGTAAGTCATTTTGCAGTGACAAAATTATCAGTGCTTTGTTTATCCTATAGTGTTATCCTATAGTGTTTTTAGCCATATTTTTTAATAAAATGTTTGTTAAAAACTTTGCAAACTATCATTTCAATTAAGATTTACACTCTTTCTGAATGAAAATATCTTCTTAAGCATTTTTACATGAGAAAAATTAGACTTCCAGAGTTAAGAGCAAAGAATCTTCTGACATAACAAATATTTCTTTAATGGCTGTTAAATGTGAAATGTATTTGATTCTTAGCTGGTTGGATGAGCTGCGTTATATTTCTTTGTTTCCATTGAGAAATAAAGGAAGACCATTTAAATGCTAATGTGGGTCCGTCTTCATAATTAAACCAAGCTAATGAAAATACACTTTAATTGATAAAGGCACAATGTAGTTCATCCCACAATAGGCCTTGCTCTGTGAATGATAATTGCGTCTTGTGGGAAGTAAGTGTAGAATCAACCAAGTGTTTGGCCTGAGCATATCACCAGTTCCTGTTATGCATGCATGCAAAGTTATCCGTGTTGAGACAATAATAGTAAAAAGTTGGAAACTTTAGATGATGAATGGAGCAAGGAGTTCACATCCTAATGTGATTTGCTTCTTTTGAACTTGCCGTTCATTTTAATCATTAACATACATTTTTCAATTTGAGAAAATGTACAATAAATTCATTCTAAGAGAAAATCCATTAAAAGAATGTGCCTTTTAATGGCTATATGCCTAGACGTTTTAAAAGTGATAAGCAAGAGTGTTTTCTTGGTGTCAAAAAATGCATTACAGAAATTCAGTGCAACAGTGAATCATCGCATGACAAATTAACTTCATTCAACCGCTTTTTCCTGGGAATACCGAGCACAAAGTGGGAATACACCCTGAATGGGATGGCAGTCCATAGCAGGGCACAATGTACACTCCACAAACATTTGCATATTCATTCACACCTTCGCCAATCCACCCACCGACATGTTTTTGGGAGATGGGTGGAATCCTGGAGAACTCAATGGAAACCCATCTGTACGCAGAGAGAACATGCACAGAAACTCCAAAAAGACAGTAGCCTGACCAAAGGTTTGAACTCGGGAACCTGGAGATATAAGGCAACAAGTCTATGCTACCGTGGAGCCCCCAAAAATAAATAAATTATATAAACGAACTTTATGTTTGCCAAATTTGAAGCCTGTCCCATAAATCCAGAGACCAGAGTTGTCAGTTTGCTTGACTGATATAACATTTGTTTGTGTTCATAGACTGCCAGCTAGCTATAGTAACACCTATGCTGTGTATCAGTTCGCCTATGTATACTATACACTAAAAGTATGTATGCTTTTTGTTAAGAAAAAGTACATACTTTTGAGTGTGTAGCAAAAGAGTATGCAAGTACGGGGACATACTAACACATCGTGTAATGGAAGAGAATGTTGTGGCCTAGTTACTTACGCTGTCACTCCTTGCATTTCAGCTTTCCTTCATTCATTATTCCTTATATAATTCATACTATATAATTTAATTTACCATTGATTTATTTTTCCACATTTTATTTACATCTTTCTAAAATGCGTCCTTGAATTCGACAAAGCAAACCATCACAAAACCCCTCCCTCGCGCAAGGAATTGTGGGCAATATTAGCTGAAAAAGTGCCCACGGATCCACACTTCGAAAATCTACCAGAAATAGTAGACCATCCGGGTACCTTTGGGATACTCATTTCAAAATACTACGATTTGGGACACACTAATTCTAATCTCTCATACTATTTAGGATATAATTTATTTACTATGAGACGCAGCATTACTCTCTGCTTATATAGCTTGCTTATGCTGCTAACGTGTGGTTAGTTTTAGTTAGCCAGCTAGCTGTTATTCATAATATTGTTCGTTTCATGGTTTCTTCTTCCTCCACCTGTATCTTGTGATTAATCTAGTTGTTTTCATAAACCATATATTGTTTTCCATGTTTTTTATCCATTTTTGTTTGCTTGTTCCTTAGTACCAGTTACTATTTTCTAGCTACTCTTCTTTTCTTCCTTTTTTTTTCTTCTAACTTGTGGCCTATGCTTGGTTATTTGAATGTCCCAGACAGACTTTCTGAAATGATATATATTTATTTTTGCAAACTGCCAAGTGACATTAGAGCATATTAGATTCTCTAAAAGTCAAAAAACGATTTTTATTTGATTTTTTTTTTCTAGAATTCAGTCATTGCTACCTCTCATGGGGTCTTCATGGCTGTCTCACAAATATAGGTTCTATCTAATTCTTGCATGGAAAGGAGATATGTAGTATTACCTCAGCATGTAAAGAAGACATGATTTCAGCTTTTGGATAAAAGCCGTGCTCAGTTTTCACATCCGAGAACAGAAAATGATCTCACAATCAGACATCCGCTTTGCAGGATGCTGATGTTGAGTCATAGACTAACACTTCCTCTCCTCCTCTACCTTTTCACATCGATCAGTTCATGTCTTTGTGCTAAAGACAAACAGTGTTATAGTATGCAATCTATAGATCCGGTAATAAAACAGATGATACAATGTCATCAATCTACAGTCAGAAACAGTTTGCAGGACAGACCCACAGGCATGGTTTACATGTTGTATAGGCCTACTCACCATGACTTCTGTGTCTCAGACATCTGAGAGGTTGTCTCAAGCAGTAAACTAGAATTATTTATTTCCCATCCAACCTCCTGCTCCTTGTTAAAAATCAATAGACAGGTCGATAATCCGTCAGACTGCTGCAAGCAGACCTTGTGGTTTCCCAGCTTCTTCTAATCTAGCTGGGTAGCAACAAGCTGTGTATTTTGGGTGTGTCTTTAACAAAGATCAATGACCTTCTAGCAGAGAAACCTTCCTGATGCTCACAGAAAATGCAGCTGAGACAGAGAGAGATTGGCCACAGGAATTCTCGCCTATAGTGGACGAAATCCGAGATGTTGTAGAAGCTGAGAATGAAAGATATGTTAAAGTATTCTGTGGTCCATTTTAAATGATTGGATTACAGAAAAGCATCGTAATGAACCTCACAAAAATGAATTTGATAATTAAATAAAGCCGGCTAAATGAGCACACTGAGCAATGCGACTTGGCAAAACGCTGACAGCACCAATTTTATAAGGAGCGATTTTTATGCAGTGGAATGCACTCTGCTAAACTTTGCAACAGATTGAGTATGTGTATTATTAAACATTTTTATGCCTCTGTTTCATAGAAACAGTAGATACCTTTGTGAATGCTTTTTTTTTTTTCATTATATGGTCCAAATCCAAACTGTATAGGAATTCTAATGTTTTGCATATTAATAATTGCAAACTACCCCATCCCAAACTTTAAACTTAGGACTTTATAACTGTTAAGATTTCTTATAAATGTTCAGTTTGCAACCTCGTTGATTTTCTCATCTACTGAAAATTATACATTTGACACATTTCTTTAAGCCTCAGACTGTATAAAGAGCATATATTAAGTTTTGTACACTTTTCTGGCCACAACCTTCAAGATCCTGAAGGGTCTCCGTATTTCCAAACACTTTCCCTATGTCCAACAGGAACACAAACTTCTGAACACCTTTACTACTTTTTGGAGCATGATATAATCACTGGACTGAAAGACATTTGCAGAAAACATCTATTAAAGATATTAAAGAGCTTTGTTTGAAGCAGTTAGTGATGAGTACACAAAATAATCTTGCATGTTTGCTACTAGGCTGAAGGAAAAGGTCTATGTTTGGTCATCTGCTATGTCAGTCATTTGCTTCTTTCTGTCAATGATGATCCTTAGCTATGTTTACTGATGAAATGTACCAGACACTAGTGAAGCTAAAGGTCTGGCTTGTAAGACTAGGTTGTTCTTGAGGCCTTAATACGGATGGGACATTTTGTTTTGCTACAGTATCACATCCCATAAATTCAATACAGTTGACATTGACTGAACATTCTCTTATAATGTGTAGGTAAAATTTTACTAACCAGTCACTTAGCTATCCAAATACACAGTTTCGTCTAGTAGCCACAGTAGAAAAGAGAAAGTACTTCTCTATATACAGTATTTCTGCACATAATTTATTTTCGTTGTATTTTGTCAAGTCCCAATATCATGACAAATTGGAAAATTCATTATCCTAAAAGTTAACCTTTTTAAAATGCAATCAAAAAGTCAGCTTTTGGGCAAAAGGCCCAAATTTCATACAGTGTATTATACGCAGCAAATTAAAATATATACCACAATCTGAGTAATCAGTCTTAGCTAATTGGGTTAGCAGTCCACCTCATCTTGAAAAAATGTCATTTAATTGTTAATTTCTAACATTCATTAGCCAAGGTGGAAAAAAAAACTTTGCAACTATATTCAACTATACAAAATCTTCAGACTTTCAGATCATCAGGTATCAGACTCTGAGGCATTTCAACATGACTTCTTCTATTTTTAAATACCACAAAGTCAACATGAATTCAAATGTTATGGAGTCAAAGTTACTGACTTTTTGTAATTCTGACAGGTTTCATAAACATCCAGAATCTACACAGTCAATGCTCTTTCATCCCAAAGCAGCCAATATATCCTGCATCAAATATTAAGCATTGCATGAGGGAGAGGCTTTCCACTGAACTGCATCCCTGACCGTCATAGCACATGTGAAGGATGAAAATGCAGTTCCCTGCAAAGACACAACATCAGAGAGACTTACAAATTGTGTCTGTATCACACTGGTTGGTTTAGATGATAATATGTATGTCTGTGGTTCATCCAACACATGTTCAACATCTGGATGTTGGAACAACTTGGACCCTGAATGGAAATTCTGAATGGCTTTTGATAGTCTGTTTTAGTCTGTGGATGGCCATGTACCATTTAAACCACTTAAATCAACACCAGTTATAACTATTTACATACAGTACTGTGCAAAAGTCTTCTGCGCCCTATACTTTTAGTACAAACTTTGTTGTAGATGTTTATTTTATGACTTCTACATTATCGAGTCATTCTACATCAAGACATTTTAGAATTCCAAATGTTAGTTTTCCAGCACAAAATTAAATGTTACAGAAAAATGTTTGTATGTCAGGAAAGAAAGCAGCATATTATGTAAAACACCACTTTTCAGACAAAAAGCATAATGAAGGCTGCTGGGTTTTGCTGCAAAAAGAAGAAGCAAGTGTGACAGTCAAAGTTTCCAGAAGAACTGTGTCTGCTTCTGCAAGATGCTCAGTAACACTTACAGCTCATTTCCTCGTAAAACTGCACAAATTGTACCTGAGACTACTATTTTTTTTAAAGCAAAGCATTGTCACATCAAAGTCAATATTTGGTGTGACCACCCTTTGCTTTAAAAAAAAAAATAGTTTACTGCTCTTTATAGTATTTTTTTATGTAGAAACATTTAATTTCATTATTTTTGAAGGCATCATTGCTCTACAGCATTTCTTTGCATGTGAATAAGATTTTTGCCCAGTATTGTATATATTGAGTATAAAATCTGTATAGATACTTTGATTGGTATTTTTATGAATTATGTTTGTTTTATAAAATGTAGTATAATTTTCCTCCCTGGCAAATTTGTCATCACTTCTGGTGAAAGTGTTCAGAGCAAGACATAACTGATATGTAAAATATGTTTTATTTCGACCCTTTTGTAAATTGAGACATGTGGTATTTATTTTGCGTGGTAAATAACAATAGCCCATATAGCTTGATACAGCGCTATTTATCACTTAACCAAATGAACCAACCAGTCATAACTAGCTAGCTCAGACCCAACTAGCTAGAACCAACCAGTCATAACTAGCTAGCTCATTTAGTTACATACAAAGCTAGCGAAATCAACTCTTCAGTAAAGAATAGTTAAAGTTATGGCTTTAAAAAAAAAAAGGCCAATTTTGTGTACGGCGAGCAAATAAATTAATTCATGGATATTATTGCTATATTTTGAACTAGCAGACAAGTGATATTCCTATATGTATATACAGTCAGGTCCATAAGCATTTGGACAGTGACACAATTTTCATAATTTATAAACTTCAACCTGACTGAGCTGCTTTTCACTTACTGAAGACAAAACTGAAAGCAGAAAGACTCACAAACAAGCAGCAACTGAAGGCGGCTGCAGTAAATGCCTGGCAAAGCATCTCAAGGGAGGAAACAGCATTTGATGATGTCCATGGGTTCCAGACTTCAGGCAGTCATTGACTGCAAAGGATTTGCATCCAATATTAAAAATAATCCTAATATTTATAATTATGTTAGATTGTTCAATTATTTTGAGCCTGTGAAAATGGAAGGACTCTGCAAAAAATGCCTGTAATTCCTAAACAGTTAATGCAATATTTTTGGTAAGCCCCTTGAATTAAAGCTAAAAGTCTACGCTTCAATCACATATTGATTGCTTCATTTCAAATCCATTGTGGTGGTGTAGAGAGGCAAAGTTACAAAAATTGTGTCACTGTCCAAATACTTATGGACCTGACTGTATATTTATGGAGCACTGTTGGTTCATCCATATCAAAATGCTGTATTGTTCAGTAAAGACAAAGTTTATTTCTTCACAGACTTACAGCTAGCTGGTTTAAACAATTAGGTGTTAGGAAACTAAAATATAACCATATAATGTTTGTTTTTCTTCACTCCTGCGGGGGGAGTCATGTAGCGGATGGAATGAAGATGCTGTGTACGCAGTGATAAAATGCGGCTGATGCTTTAGAGAGAATGTGAACGTGGAGTTGAGTGGCATAGTCATGAAGGGACATTTGTGTGGAATTATGGTCTGTTTGTTGTAAATAAAACCACATTAGTACTAAATTAGTACTATAATTAGTACTGTAATATAATAAGAATGTCTGAAATAAACATTCAAAGTTAAAAAATGAGTAATATATATAATGTAATCTATAAATTGCCTGCCACTCAAAAATACGCCATAAAAATAAGTTTTGAACCTTGTAAATCTGTCCTAGGATCATCAGTATTGGAAATTCAGGAGAAGTTCAGAACCTGTCTAAAAGTAACATCATAAACTTTAATTTTGGCTTTTGAAGATGTTCAAAGAGCATTATTTGGATATGTCTATGCTTAGTGGGAGAGCTGCTAAAGATTTTCAAGGCAGAAAATATGAGTCGGTGTGATGAAATACAGCAGCTTCACTAATCTATTATTGTAGCAATAAATCAGTTATATGGCAAAAGAATGAGAGCTGTCATTTCAGGTTTTACACTGTTTGCACTGAATTAAAAGAATATTTATACAGCCCTGACACATAATGAAAAGGTCATATCCTTGTGACAAGCAACTGACAGTAAGAAAGCGATAAATCAAATATCAAGACCAAGATTGCATACACCACTATAGAGACAGTTCTTATTTGACTTCTACCAGTTATTTTTTTTATTAATTTGCCATTGTAATCATTTGTGTTAGGACTTTTTATGCCAACACAATCTCACAATTGTAAATTCATAAGAGTTTTCAAAAGCTAAATCATATGAAAAGCTGCATAGGCAGTGATAATAACTGTTGTCTTTGTGTCACAGTGTTTGTGAGAATACAGACCTTGATCACTGAGTTTGAGCAAACACTAAGAATAACTGTTAGAAAAAGACACTGAGGGAAAAAAATAGCAACTTGTCCTATTTTATAAGGTAATATCAGTGTAGGAATAATCAGAATAGCAAATCAATGAGTTTTATTTTCCATTGGTACATTTAGTTGGCTCGGTTTAGAGATTATTGTATCTAATTTTACCTGTGAGAGAATGTGGGCAAGTGATAAGAGCAATAATAATCTTATGACAATGTTTATACCACAATGCTTTTGAGGATGCAGACCAAGATCTGTATCTGTGCAATATATGAAGTGATAAGAATCACTCCCTGACAGAGAAGAATAGGTGGAAATAAAAAGAAGCAGATAATGTAAAACAAACAGATATACAGAAAAAAGAGGAAAAGAAAGAGGAAAATAGAGAGAAAGAAGTAGCACAAGAGGAAGAGAGGGAAAAAAGACGATAATAATATAATTACTGAACAATATGCTTAAGATAAACTGAGGAATAAAGTGGATCTTAAGGCTTATTAAATATGAAGTGGGTCACCACATCTGCCCTGTGTGTACGGAGTTTGCATGCTCTGCCTGTGCTTCAGGGGTTTCCTCCAGGTACTCCAGTTTCCTCCCCCAGTCCAAAGACGTGTTGTAGGCTGATTGGCGTTTCTAAATTGGTCTGTAGTGTGTGAATGGGTGTGTGAGTGTGTATGCGATTGTGCCCTGCAATGGATTGGCACCCTGTCCAGGGTGTCCCCCGCCTTGTGTCCCGAGTCCCCTGAGATAATCTCCAGGCTCCCCCGCAACCCTGCATAGGATAAGCGGTACAGAAAATGGATGGAGGGATGAAATGGATCATATTTCTGCAATGTGGACCTCAGTAAAAAAAAAATTATTCTAGCTGATGCCCTTTGGTGTCAGATTGTGTTAATGTAATTTACAGTGCCAAAATCCCAATTGAAGTATGCAAAAAAGGAGGAAAAAAATAGGACACCAGGTGAAAAAGTACAATACTTATAACTTTGAAGTTCACTAGGAACCAAGCCAGTGCATAAGAGTCAGTGAATTACAGTTCACCCCATTAGAGCATGGCATTTCCTGTACAAATCCATTAACTGTTACACACTGTTAACCTTTATGCCACTGTTCTATAACAGACAAAAGTGGATAACAAAGTGCTATTTCCTCCGCAAAATCGAGTACTTTAAAAAGCCCAGAACACTTTGAACTGGACAAATCTATTCTAATCACACTAAAGCCCAAATTTGCAGCTTGAGTTCTTTGGTTCTTCAAAATAGAAAAAGCAATAGAGTGAACAATAGAAACAATGGAGGGTAAAGTTAGGGAAATTATATTGTTCGCATGGAAGAGATTGGTGATTTGGTAAGTTTTTCAATTCCTATTTATTTAGATATAAGCTCATTAGGGGGAACATTTCTGAGCATCGTAAAACATTATGAAATAATCATTAAGGTTATGTTCATTATGAATTATTTGATTAGTTGTTGTATTACACTGTATGGGTGATCAGAAAACTATAACCTTGGCTCATGTTGCTGTCCCACCTTGAGAGCATGTGACTTAGCTGAAATTACCAATTGAAAAGTAAAAAAAAATAAATAAAACTTTGACAAATAAATATTATAAAATAAATAAAATGTAAACTTTGTTTTGTTATATATCACACTAATGTATGTCATCATACCAGCTACAAAGTGTCTTATAAACCCCTTCTGGGAATGCTAAAGCCAAGAGATTTTTACACAGTTACCACATAACAGAATTAATATGCCTATTTACCAACATGTGTTGATGCCACTTCTGTTAGCTGACAATAAAGAAGTCAATAAAACAGCCAATTATAAATAAATGCCTCAGTGGAAATCACATTCCCAGCATGTGTTCCTTTAGTGGTCGTATACACACCAGTGATTTTAAGCAAATCTGTTTCACTTCAAATATTAGAACCAATGGAATGTGATACCTTGTCACACATGGCAGATTCTATTTAAAAGGACACATAATAAACTTTATGTTCACCAGGCTGATATTAGGGTTTCGAGGTCCGGGTGTTTTTTTTTTTTTTTTTTTTTTTTTTTTTTTCTGCCTTTTTCTCCACAATTTGGTCACCTGCCAATTCCTCCCAGGGGTTTTAGGTCAGTTTGATTGACACTTTGGGGATAATGTCAAATCCTGTAGGTCACAATCCACCAGAACTTCACCTGTCTAGACTTGGAGTGAGCATAGGTTTTGTTGGAGTATCGGATATCAATCTAACAGCTTCCAAAAAGTTGACAGGAGGAACTTAGGACTGTCTGTGGTGGTATTTCCAAAGGGTGCTGAACAGACAGCTCTTACAACTTTTAGACTTCTATATACTGTCTGCTCCAGAATTTTCACATTTCAGGATGTTATTTCATACACAGCAGACATAAATGTCAATTCCCAGAGAGCCAAAACTTTCTATATTCATATGCATTTATATAAATATAAATGTGAAAATCTTTTTCAGTGACAATGAATTCTCATATTTAAACATCTTAATCTCTTAAATTCCCAGATTATTATTCATCTTAATTCTTATTATTTGGTAACTACTATGAACTATAGTAGTTACACTGATAATAGTTCAAAAAGAGAGGGCTATATGGTAAGTCTATACCCGGACCTTTGAGGAGTTTAAACCCTTAATAATAAAAGCACCAGTTAAATCAACACCATGATACCCCATGCTGTCCAAGCTCATTCAAAATGCACACTTGTAAGGAAGTTCTTATATGCTATGTTACAGCTAATTTGAAAGTTTCATCAAGTAGTCACGCCTGAATTCATCTGCTTTGCCTGCACCGAACTCATATTGACTGCATCTCTCATTTATCGACCCTTCAGAGCATATCAAATGCCTGAAGCACAGGGATCTGAGTAATTGCTGTATAATGATGCCAACTCATACTTCTCAGCACTCTGTCTCTCCTCTGCTGAAAGCAAGGCTGATTAACAGGTGAGAGCAATGGAGATAAATGAAGCCTTGATGATAAGCTTAAAAATCTCTGCTGTCAGAGGGTGTTGGAAAAGTAATTTCTAGCTTGTTTACAATAATTGCATAACTCACAAAAGAATTTACAAGTTAGAGTTAAAAATAAAAGTATGTACCAAATTTCCATTTAAGCCTGGCACTAGAAACTCACTAGGAGCCTAATTCTTACACAGCGACTCTGTCTTTTTGGTAAGTGTTCATGTAATGTAATCAGGAATGCTACTTTTGCTTTTGTTTCTTGGCAAATTCTTGCATATTCTGAGATTTTATAGCGTGTGTAAAATCTCAACGAAATGCATCTTCAAAAATGTTAACACAGGAATGAGTTGGAAAAAACAAACCAATAAACAGGAAAATAACCCTCAGAACGACACAGTACTATCGGCAAGACTTCGTAACAAGGCATAAATAAGGCATAAATAACCAAACTGATCAAGGTGAAACACAGAACAGGTGAACACAATGGGGTAACCAGCCAATGACAGGACAGAGGCAGAGACATGACCAAAACCAAAATGGCATATGACAAACATAAAAAAAAACACATGGAGAACACAAGTGGACAATAGCAATCAGTACTTGTGGCAGTGGGGATTGTAACTCATACTAAGAAGGGGAATTAGCAAAGGTTAAACCCGTTCACACTCGCTAATTTGTACCAACTGTATGACTCAAACTGTTTGAAAAGGCTGCAGTTAAAGTTAGGGGCTCTTTAAGTTACAATAAGTTACAATTAAGTTACAAATAAAGTTATAGCTCCTGTAGCTTTTCTTATGACTTGATTTGTATCCAGCCATGTCACCCTCATTCATTCAGATTCATAGGAGTTTTTCATGTGATCGGGTTAAAAATAACAACCAAGCAATTAAACAAGATGAGTATAAGGATTATACAGAAACACTGTGAGACAAGTGAAGTTATAAATTAGAAGATACAGGTAAGCAATAGTAAATATGATCAATAAGGCAAAACTGGTTCACCATGCAAACACTGTTAAAAGCCAGAAAGAAAAAAAAAGAGAGAGAAGATCTGGTTAGTGTGTGTCGGCGCATCATTTATCGAGAGTCCTACCTGGGCCATCAATCTTGTCTGCTTCTATTCTTGAGACCTCAAAGCAGGAAAGCTCATGATGAATGTGTATAGCATTCCACTGGAGATCACACTGAAGTTGCAGAAATATTGCATGTGTTGACATCTGGAGACTGACTGAGACCGGTACAAGCCTAGGGTTGGAAATTTAAAGGTTGATGAGGTTGATGAACAAAAACTCTAGAGCTGGAAAGTTTTAAGACTCACTTAAACTGACGCTGTTTCAGAAGCTGCTCACTGGCCAGTTGTCCACAGATAGGGAGCTGTAGCTCTGTGTGCAGCAGAAATTACATATCTGTAATACTTCTGGGGAAAAAAAACATATTTACTGATAGAGCACAATAAAACAGCTCTAATTACTGAATGACAAAAAAGGCAAATAAGTAATTACTGTTATTGTCTGTAATCAGCATGGAACAGTTTGTTTTGCGAATGGATTAAATAGATATAAATTATACCCTTTAGGTTGTGCCAACTACTTTAAATATGTGAATATTCTATTTTCTATATTTATCATGTGGACTGCAAAAGGGATACCTGCTCTAAATCAATATCTCATTCCCAGTCAAATAAGAATAATTCAGAAAACTAGCGTGATGATTTGATTAAGACCTTAATGCATGGCTAAAACTGTCCTCTTGTAATTTCTGTAGCAGAATAAAAAGGCAGAAAATCATCAAAAATTGCCTGCCACTCAAAAATACTGTTTAATAGCAGCAAGGAAAATTATTTAGAGCTGACTCAAAACATTAGTGATCTAAATCAAGCAATATTAGCAAGAGTGGACAGATATAAAATAGGTATTGTTTTAATATCTCAAGGGTCCACATTTCATCAAGTACTTCTTTAGTGACTACAACACTACAATCTTTTCTAATCTCACTGATGAAGGTCAGTACATTTATGATCAGTCATAGACAAAGCACTTCAGATAGGCTCATCAGCAGACATAAATAAAATAGAAATCTTGGGTTGTCAGTTCCTTTGTTCATTCATTTATCTTCAGTAAAAGCTTTATCCTGTACAGGGTCACAGGGGATCTGGAGCTTATCCTGGCAACACTGGATCTGAGGTGGGAGTACACATAGGATGGGACGTCAGTCCTTCACAGGGCACCATGCACACACACTTTCACACACTCGTTCACACGTAGAGGCAATTTAGCAAACCTAGTCCACCTACCGGCATGTTTTTGGGAGGTGAGAGGAAACCCAGATGAACACAGAAACTCCACATGGTGCTATGACTCTAGGCATCATAATATTTTTTTTAAATCTGAATGAATGTCTGGCTGCTCTTCCCTCTGGCACTGTGTGTTTGTGTATGTTCTGTTAATTACAGGCTGAAATGATGATCGGCTACCAGCAGGCGGAACTGTCTATATAAGGAACCGTATAGGGAAGTAGGGGGCGCTATGCTTCTGCTGTGGGTTTCCATCACCTTCCAGGGTTCCCATACTTCCCTAGAATAGAAAAGGTCAGGCCTGACCTGGACGCTTGCATTTCAGCCGGTGGACTATGTTGTGTAGCTCATGACTGATCCTGTTGTCTTGTGACTGGTGTTGTGTAGCGGTAATCGAAGATAGGACTAAGATGAAACTCCAAAACAACCTGAGAAATCTTATATTATCGTATATTATCGTAAATAATATTAGAGGGAGGACCTTTTCCTTGTCAGTTTTTCTACTGTTTATGTTAGTGGATAAAGAAGTTGTATTTTCTTTTCGTTTTGTTTGTAATAGGTCAGATAGCTTCCTACAATTTAACTTTTTAAGATTTTTAGATTACTTTGTTTATTATTTTCTTTCCTTCCCTCTAAAAAGTTACACTTTTCGTTATGTTAATAAACCCTATTGTTCTGGTGAAAGCTGTTGTCTGTGGAGTTCTGGGATCCACGAGGGCATGGATATTTCTTTCTTTTTGTGTTATGGCTTGACAATAGACCGGGCCATAACACACAGTATCCCAAGTTCAGGATCGAACCACAAACCCTGGAAATGTGAAGTGGCAATGCTACTGGGTTGTGAGTAGTCACTGAATTTTTTTTTTTAATAGTGGTTAAGTATTTGATAGTAGGTTAAGGTATTTGGTAGTAGATTAAGGTAGATTGAGGCCTTCTGATTTTGCGTGCCACTTTTCCTTTTAGGTAGCACCTATAGGCAAATTGAATTTGTTTCGAATTTTGTGAACAGTGGGCTCAGTGAGGTGAGCCTTAGTGACATCTGAGGATGCACTAAAAGAATTTGCCATTAGCAAATAGCATATGGTCTTCAGGAAGCCTGGCAGAGGGAATATGGAGACAGCTAGATTTGCCAAAATTGACATATAACTGACTAATTGGAGAGAGCATCACATTTTAATTTTAGTTTTAGTGACACCATGAACTACAAGAACTCTCCGTTCATTACACTTAACCTGGAAATACTGTCGAATGTACAAATAGTTTCATGCTTACTTAAATTATTAAGGGTGAGATGAGAATGGCAGGATGGTAAATTGTGACGCACAGGTGACAAATTAAAGGAAAAACCGAAATAAATTGCCTTATTAAGGCCTAACATGAGCTGCCAGAACAGTTTCAGTGCACCTTGGCATAGATTTTACACGTCTCTGGGGACAAGTTACTGTACTCAAGGGATAAACACCATTCTTCCAAAGGATATTGCTGCAGTTGGTGTTTTGTCGATGGTGGTGGAGAGTGTTGTCTAACACACTGCTTCAAAATCTCTCATAGGTGTTCAACTGAGTTGAGATCTGGTGACTGTGAAGACCATAGCATATGATTTACATTTCTCATCAGACCATTCAGTGAGCCCTTGTGTTCTGTGGATGGGGGCACTGTCATCCTGGAAGAGACCACTCCCATCAGGATAGAAATATTTCATCATAGGATGAAGGTGATCAGTTGACTTGCAATGATTCTTCCCTCTAACCACGGCAGCAAAATGCTTTTCTACCGTCTTCTCCTTTAATTTCTCACCATACAGTATGTCGTTATCATTATCATTACACTACACCAGTATTGCCAGTATTAGAAGATTTCTAAAATGGGGTAGCCTACTTTTTTAAGAACATCCAGAGAAATCCATATTTCTACATTGGTTTGATAAACTACTGAAAGCAAAGAGGGCTCTGCATATCAAGTGCAAAAAAAAAAGAAAAAAATTCTGGCAGCGTATCTAACCTAATATTTTAATATCAGCTCTGCAGCTGCTACCATTTAATGTCATCCTCATTGACATGTTGTGAACAGATTAATGTCATACTATGAATTTTTCCAAATACTGCCAGATTAGAGAGTTAGAATTATAACAAAAAATAAAACAAAAAACCAAAATAACCATGTTTTTTTTGTTTAATACTACATAAATAATTACCAAAGCCTACTAATTAATTCTTCAGTGAGTTTTAGGTTACTGTACATGGTTATGCTTCTTTCTTAGTGAAGGGGAACCAAATGGCTTGATAGGACAGTAATTAGGATATAACTCAGGACTTTGTGATTGTGCCAGGGGGAGGTATTAAAATGCAGCAGGGTTCACAAATGAGAAGGGACTGATGCTGCAAAAATGTAATTATCTACCGTCTGAATCATTGTGTTTAGTGAGTTGATTTTTCCTTCAATTTTGTTGTTTATGTGGAAGAGACATATTTCATTTTGCCAGGGAAAAATCATTTTAGGCAAAAGCAGATACATTCCTTTTATATAATCTTTTTTTTTGCAGGCTAAAAAACTCATTAGGATTTTTTATGCCTGTAGTGCATATCTTTTGTGTTTTTCTTAGAGTGACAAACAACTTGGAAAGGACAGTTAGTAAGTCAGATGTGCTGCACATGTCCTCCCTTTATTCATAAGGGTTTTCTCCATGTACTTCAGTTTCCTCCCATCTCCCACAAACATGCCTTTATGTGAACTGGCTACTAAATAGTCTCTAGCAGTGATTAGTGATTGTGTGCAAAAAAAAATTCCCCATAACCAGGATAAATGAGCAGGGTTTTCTAAAAGATGTCACTGATGTCATTCCTTTAATTCTGACATGCCTCCCAGTTCCTGCTACTGGAAACCACTCCCACAGCATGATGCTGCTACCACCATGCTTCACTGTACAGCTGGAACTGACAATTTGCTTAGCAGTACCTGGGGTGACACTTGTGATCCAGGCCAAATAGTTCAGTCTTGGTTTTATCAGGCCATATAACCTTGCTTTTTATGGCCTGAGGTTTCTTTAGATGCCTTTTGGCAAACCCCAAGTGAGCCATCATGAGGGTTTTCTTGAGGAGTGGCTTTTGTCTTTCTGATCTAACATAAAAGGCAGATTGGTGGAGTGCTGCAGAAATAGCTGTTCTTCTGGCAGGGTTTCACATCTTCACACAGGACCTCTTTATTTCTGTTAGTGACTTTCGGGTTTCCTGTGGTGTGAGGAGCCCTTTTGCTTTGTTTGGCTGAATGGCCAGCTCTAGGAAGTCAGGTGGTTTCAAATTTTTTTGCATTAAGAATAATGGAAGCTATTATATTCTTCTGGAGATTCAAAGCAGAAATTCAAAGCAGTTATCTTCCCTTAGATGTATGCCTCAACGCAATCCTGTCTCAGAGTTCTCACAGGTGTAATTAAACAGACTATAAACATTTCAGGGATGACTCATTTAAGTGTCATAGCAAAGAGTATTAATACTTAACACTTCACGGTTTTTATTTTTATTTTGAAAAAAGTTACTAATCTTTCTGGAAAAAAAAGGTTTATGTGTTTTCATTATGGAGTATTTTTGCAGATTCACTGCACCTTACCTAGCTAGCTAGGCTTCAAAACAGACCAGTATTTGTTTGTCAATCTAAATTTTCACTTGCCAGCTCTCAGGATTTCTGCAGTTATATGGACTGAAGTTTGAAGGTATAATTAACCTCCTCTTACATTGTATCTGGTTTAATGTTGGTTTCAAAACACTGTCACTGATTGTTGACAGACAGTATGTCATGTGTAAGGATGATGAAATCTGTGATGATGTATTCCATCAGAAAGAATTTACCTGACATTTAACTAATATTTTAGGCTTTTGGGAGCTAGAGTGACTCACCGCACAGTATGTTTTAGGTTGTTTTCTTTACTCACTCATTAATGATCCTTTTTTTTTTTTCAAACAAAATAGCTACTTACTGCAGATTTTAGACTGAGCACAAGTATTTTAATTACTGCACCTAAATAGTCTTTCTGGGATGAACACAATTTAATGTTTTCGTATGTGCTATAATTGCTTTAAAAAATATATTAAAAAAAAAAAAGCAATTTCAGTGGAATTCAAAAGATTTCCAGACCATCTGTCTTCAATCTGCAGAACACTGAATACATATACTTTAAAATAAAATGCTTAATAGTCTGACCTTAATTTAAAGGAGTACATAACAAAAAGGATGTCTTTAATATAGACTGTAGATTTCTCAAGGTTTGGGCCATGAAAAGAAATAGTAAAGAGTATGTTTTCTAGATAATTATGTATTGATGCAGCCTGATTCTGAATCAACACACTATGAAGTATGACAAATGAGTCACATTAGTGTATTAGCCTGTCACTGTATCCAGGTAGCACTAGTGTAGTGTGTATGTAAGTGTCTCAGTATCTGACTGTTTTGTTTTGCCCCGACTTTGTATTAAAGTCCCCAGAGATATCAATAGAAAATTGCTTTTCTGCTCCAAAGCCACTTAGCCGCATTAGAAGGTATAATGGACTTTGCCAGGGAGAAGGCAGCAGCACCCTTATTGATTGTGCCTACTGGTTGCAGTTGAAACCAATCCACATTCTGAATAATTCATGTCTTCAATAGAATCTTTTTTCCTAATTGTAATACTGTTTTGACTGCTGCAGACCTGTGGGGAAAAAAAAAAACAACTTTTCCAACTTTTTTTGTCTCATTAGCAGAATAATCTACACCACTGCTGGAATATAGGCCTATTAAACTAAATATGCACCAAGTTTAATAATAAATATAAAAATAATATCCTCCACTTATGACTATTTTTTTTTTTTTTTTAAAAAAACAGAATTTTCTGGCTGTCCTTAGTTGATCTGTGCAATATATATTTTTTTAACTCTCATGAAGTACAGAGATCAGCAAGCATGAAATATGCAGTGGGACTGAAACTCCTTCAAGTAAAGATGATGTGATAGAGCATATGATAACATCTGGCCAACATTTACTGCACATAATGTACTCAATTTAATCCACTGAGAAACAAACAAAAATATATATATTCCCCAATTGAAATTTTGTGATCTAATCAAATATTTAAGCTTGTGAAATCTGTCAGCCAGTTACTGTCAAACATCAGCATTCAGGCTTGTACGCATTATCAAATTTTACTGAAGTCCTTGTTTTACAGCTATAATGATTATTTAATGAGTGCTGAAATGTAAATAATTCAATATTTTCTAATAAATAATGCAATTAAATAATGCACTGGCTCGCTTTCCCCTCCAAGGAAACAGCTTTGCTTGCTGAACACTTAGTCAAAGTTTTAAAAGCTGAGGTTTTACACAGCAGCCCATGGTGAGTAATAGCGCTTGTCTTCCTGTCACCATTTCTTTGTACATTGTTTCAAATTCACAAGACCTAAAATCACCTTTGAGACTTTAATGACTCATTTAGAGTGTGATTAATGCACAGCATAAAATGAGGTTCTATCTCACCCATCATAAACACCAGGGGCTGTGAGAATCACATGGATACCTTCTTTTTTTCACGTGCGTCTGCATGCTGAGACTTTCAACAAAGTCACAAAGTGAAAGACAGACCACATGACATTATCTTCGATATAAATACTGTTGTCATACAGCCATCATTCCCTTTCTTCTTCTCACCTCGTAAACCTTGGCGCTATCTGCGTAACAGCTTGTGATTACAGTCAGAGCTACCCCCAAAACATCTCCTATCATTGCCTTTTAAATCTTCATGGCTGCAGTGGGTGTATTTTATACGTTTTGGAGCTTTGTAGCTACTAGCTTGAGTTGGGCTTCTTCATTAGCTTGTTAGCTGTATTGTCTATCTCTCCTGTGCTGTTCCTGAGTTAGCTACGAACTGTTCTGTCACTTTGCTTGGCACTCACCTCTTAGTTTTTCACATTACCTGCTGCCTGTGATCTGTAGGCCTGTGAATAGGTGCCGCTATCGTGGTTGAGTGATTCTCCCTTGCCACTGCACTCTCCACCACTGAACCACTGAAGTTATCTGGATTCTGTTAACACATATACAGAGACCTGTCTCAACATCTTTGCTCTATCTTCCCTCAACTTGCCTTCTAGCCATACAAAGAAGGTATCTTGGGTAGTTATCCGATGTTCCTCAGCCAATTATGTGGTGTTCATAGGACCACGGTTACATACCCAACTAGTGATTTGCTCTAGGAATATCGGTTACACTATTTACAAAACCCGACTGCTTATCTAATCAAATCCAACCTCTAAATCTGTAGCCTTCATCAGGATTTTAGCATAAGTAAGCACAAATATATTCATAAAGCTAAGGATGTGTAAGTCAGATCAGATTTTGCTTACAATATTAACAGCTCCTGAAGATGATATTTTTGAGAAGAAACACAATGTTTTGTTCGCAAACATACGTTGCTTCTGACCAGGCTATATGTAATTAACCTTGTCATACTTGCACATCTATACATTAATCAATCTTTTATGAAAACCAGAAAATATAAGATCTACAGCATATTCGCTGTATGTAAGGAATACACCAATCTCTGAATGTTACATTTCTTAAATGTGAATTACATAGTTGCATGTGGCATCCATGATTCAATTCAGGCATGCAGAAAACATAGAATGCACACTGATGTT
Organism: Pangasianodon hypophthalmus; assembly: GCF_027358585.1. NCBI lineage: Eukaryota > Metazoa > Chordata > Actinopteri > Siluriformes > Pangasiidae > Pangasianodon > Pangasianodon hypophthalmus. Next base: position 9,898,740 of record NC_069733.1, on the reverse strand, counting down.
ATTTCCATGCTATGTTAGGAACATTGGTTCTACTAAGCTCTAGTGAAAGTGTGTCTAAGTCCAGGTAATATAATTAGGTTACATAATTCTAACCAGCACCAACAGCTGTGATTCATTGTTAGCAAGGTTAGCATTTTAAATGTATAACCATTTCATAAGTCAAGGGCTAGTAGATCTTTTATGATATATTGACAAAAGACTCAATCACACATGTCATAAAGTTGGCAAGACAGGTTGGCAAGCACCACTCATAAAAAATAAAGCAATTATCACATCCATCATTCAAACTCAAGGGACTTGATTTATAAATGAATAAAAAATTGTAAGTATAATAGACAGTAATGAAAAGCCTGGCTCATGCATATAAGGAGTACATTTCAGATGAATTAGCTGGATGATTGCAGGAATCTGTCATTTTAAAGTTATAAGGAAAAAATAAACATTTTGTTCAGTATTTTTTCTCATGGTTATAGTCTTTAAGCTGTTTTAGTTTTCTGCATCATTTTAATAAAGGCAATGTTGAATTATGAATCTGTGGAACTAATATAATAATCGTCAATAACATTGCAATGATATTTCCTTCTGATCTTTGAAATGGAGGAGAACAAGGACTAGATTACATTAGAATGAATAGATATTAGATCTAATATGAATTGGTACCAAAAAAAGCCAACTGAAACTGACAAAGAAATTAATTTCATATATCCTGGACATTTACAATATCTCAGACATTCACAATGTCGCCGGTTCCCCATCTGTCATGCAGGATTTCTCTGCAAATCAGTGGAGCACCACAATTATTCAAGATCAGACTTAAATTTACTGTAATTATGGTACAATGATTTTGTCTTGGGTAGAAAAATGTTGAGCAACAGAAGCCCACAGCAAGGAGCCTGTAGGCTCAAGAGAGATAATAGGAAGTTGGATTTGACAGTCACAGTGGTTTTCAAATATGCTTAAGAAACTAATGCTCAAGGTCAGTTAGTAAGATGATACTGAATTTGTGTATTATTTTATCTGTCAATTGATTGATTGATTGATTGATTGATTTTTTCCAAACCACCATATCAACTGACCAAGAAGTGGCTTTTTGTCTTAGTCCCCATCGATGGAATGTGCATGCACGGGTGTCTATCAAATGAATGACAGTATATTTTGTATCTAGTTACTAGTTAAATGCCAATTAAAAATAATCTAGGGGTGATTTCAGTATTCAAAATGATTTTTTTTTTTCCCAAAGATGATTATCATCCGAATAATACTATCAAATATCTGTACTCTTGTTGAGAGAATTTGTATTTCAGAATTTGTATTTAATTACAGTATATTATACCTACTACATTTTTTAAATAAAATAAATCAGTGTGTATTGTTTTTAGTCTAAGATAGTCGGAGGTCTAAAAACAGATATATTTTGTATTTCTTTATACCGCGGCGCTGTTGAATTTTCAATTCTGATTGTTCAGAAGATTAATTTTCTATAACAGAAGCTCTGACAGTAGTTCCAGCTGCAAGGTTTAAATGAATCTATTCATTTACATGATCATTTCTACTCTAACGACTAATTCACAGACAGTTGTATGCCAATGCTCACCTACATTAATACTGATAATAAAGATTTTTTTAAGGTGTTATTTAACAAAGAAGAACATATCATTGTTATGATGAGTTCTATAAGGAGAACTTCCTTCTCAACTTCCTTCTTCCTACTGACAAGCTGCATTTTTAACTTATTACCTTAAAGAGAGAGAGAGAGTTAATGTGTTAGTGTGTTAATCTTCCCTGTGGTTTAGCATGAGCAGCAGTTTGAAAAGATGCATCTGGCTGGCTTCACCTGTCGCAGAGGAAGCACATGTTACCCTTCAGCCTCCCCTGTTGATAACTGGTTATTGGGTGGGAACTGGCAGATGAACAAAATGGGGGAAAAAATTTGAAATAAATTTTCAACAAGATGTATGAGGTAAACAATAAATAAGAATGTGTATATAATATAATTATAATATAATATTATTATAATAATTATAATTATAATTATTATATTAGAATAATTAGAATTATAATTAGAATAAAAGTTCAAGATGTGTTCTGATGGGAAAATAATCAACTCCATGTTAGTAATGTCACCCCACTGCTGACTATTTTATTATAACAGCATGCCAATTTCATTTGAAATTCTACAAATTCTGCTCCAAAGAAAGCTTCATAAAATTACTAGAGGATCAGAATGTAACTGTCTAATGGTAGTCTAATTCACAATCAAAGATTGTGGTATTGAGGGTGGGAGAGGGCGCTGGTCATTCACTCCCCCCACCTACAACCCCTGCCGGACCCGAGACTCGAACCCACAACCTTCAGGTTCACCTTCGGGTCGCAAGTCCGAGTCTCTAACCATTAGGCCACGACTACCCCCATTTAGGTGGCCCATAAGCACCAGAGAGCAAAACTAGGAACCTGGCTTGCCTGAAATTGTCCTCTCGTTACTTTAAGAAGACCAGTCGAGACTTCCATTTCACTTTTTTGAATTAACAAGCTTAGCCTGACATTAATGTGAATCAAGTAAACAGCTGTCTAAGCATGATTTTGTTCCTGGCTCTAAAGGGCAAAGTAGTTGATGGAGCAGTTTCATTTCCCAAAGGATGAATAAAATAAGGGAGTGAAAGCGAGCTGTGAAAATTGTTCCACTTATTTGTCCCATTTACAATATGTTATTTCAAATGAAGGAACACCACAGGGTGTTTAAAAAAAAAAAAAAAACTTGTAGCCTGAATATGCTCTCAAAGCAACACAGTGATGTGAGGAGGTTGGGTTGGAAGATTTGAATTATCAGCATTAGGATTAATAAAGAATGAATTTCTTTAATGTTTTGCTTGAGTGAGCTCATAAACTCTGTCCTGTAGAGGAGTAGAAGACTGAATGCAAATAAACTCCAGACTAATAAACAATGCAGCTTTTTTTCTGTGGATGTAAGGCATGCAAAACAGTAAGGCGCTGGTCTTCAGGACTGCAGGCGGAAAGAGGTGAAGAAAATTATAGCAGCTTGAGAACAGAACTCATATAAATTAGTCATGCAGTAACATTTTGTTTTTTAACCCACTGATTAGAACGCTGCTTTGTACTGGTGACAGACAAAATGGCTAAACAGCATGTTTATGTCAGACTTGAAGCCGCAGCGTGTATAGGATTTTTTGGTTGTTACAATGAAAAAATAAATATGATTATCTGCTGTGCGTGAGAAAAGAGGAGTGTAGACGGAGGCAGTTTTGAGAATCACTCTCCCATCTTGTTCTGGTCATTATAGTCTGACTTGGAAAAAATTCAAGTGTACAAAAATGCACACCTGGCAACTCCTGGCAAGAGTTTGGCTTTTGTGTAAGCAATGTCTCAAATTCAATCATGACAGAGTTTTAGATGCATTTGTATGCTGCCATATTTTCTCTTATTAGTTTGCTCTACCCCCTGTTTATGTGAATTATGGTTATCACAGTTAAACTATTTAATGTATAAATTTGTGAGTCAACTACGGATATGGTCATCACATGTTCATAACCACTCCAGAAAAGGATACAAAAGAATACAAATTGTACATGCTGCTTAGTCAGAGAAAGGAGAAAAGACATCAGGCTCCTCTGCACACTAAGCCAGGAGACGACCCAAATCCATTCCATTACACTAGGTGCTGTGCAGGATTCATGCAATGGGAATCATTATGATTCCATTCATGCAGCGATGGATTTTCAGGGGATATAACCGTGAAGAATCAGTGAGCTGTAATTCTGCGAAAGAGGCCTTTTTGAAATAGTGGTGCGGGATTGCACTCGAAGATTTCCCACACTTTTGTTTGTGCCATGACATGGATTTACAGAGAAAGTGCAGGATCTTTAGGCAAGGACATACAAGGAAATATCTTGGGCAAGATTGAAGGTTTATTAGTAAGGGAGGAGAATTACTCAGTGCTTGCACATACCCCATGTCAGGTCAGAGCATGGTAAACATGGCCACCTGTCAGTTTGTGGTCACCCTACATGTAGTAAATGGTCTTTTAAGGAACATAAAGTGGTACAGATTTAAAGCCCTATAAGGGTTTTGTGGGCTCTCTGCTGTTCATTAAAACCTTACTGTTTTTCAGGGTTGTATAAAGCTTACTTTTAACGTGTCTGTCATCAATATTCTATAAGTGAGCTTGTCATGGACTTGGCAGGGTAGCTAAGGAGCTGTAACACGAAATCTGCAGCAAATTAAGCTATAAAAGCACCATTGTTTCATTTAATCTGTTAAAAGGTCCTCAGCTGTCATAAAGACTGCTTTCGTCAGACTGTTTTGATGTGAAGTTAACATAACACCTAAGTCAGGTGAAACAGATTTTACAATAAATATACATACACCAATCAGCCATAACATTAAAAACACCTACCTAATATTGTGTAGGTCTTCCTTGTGCCACCAAAACAGCTCTGAGTCGTCGAGGCGTGGACTCCACAGGACCTCTGAAACCCAAGGTTTCCCAGCAGAACATTGCCCAAAGCATCCCACTGCCTCCAACAGCTTGCCTTCTTCTCATAGTGCATCCTGGTGTCATTTCTTCCCCAAGTAAGTGATGCACATGTACCCGGCCTGCGAAGGTAAAAAATGACCTATTAATAGAAACAGACACACAAGCTAAAGTTAGCCTAACACTAGTATTGTACAACTAAAAAAAAACAAGTGTTAAATATTGCTGTCTCACTGTAATACTGAACATAAACAGTGCTACCGGAGGGACAGGATTCCTGATATGTCACAACGGATAAATGTCATAACCCTGAGAGCAAGTAGCCCATTGGCAAGTGACCAAATGAGAAAATGAGGAGAAAAAAATGTGTTCACTATGTAGAAGTGTTATACAAGTGGGTTTTCATGTCATCATTTCCACCAAGGACCGTAATCTAAATATTAGATATTAAATACTATGGGACAACTCTTGTACATCTTTCCAATTAACTTTATTTGTCAAGCTATGCACACCAGTTAAATCTCATGGGATGCATATTTGCTCATTTTACTGAGAATATACAGGTCATTTGTGCAGAAAACTCTACAGCGAGCACTGAGAATAAACATATATAGATCACTTTGCATGGTGCCCTAACCCTAACCCTAAAGCAGAGAGTTAGAAACACCAGTACTGTCAGCATGGTCAAGAATTCAGGTTCTGACAGATCCTCAACCTCAGAGTTCCTAATTGGTCTAAACAAGAGATGCGCACGGGACGGTTTCTTTATCCTGCTTGTGCAATTATTATTCTAGTTTGGACCTGGTAAATTTAGTTGGTACTATTTACCAAAATACAAACAAATTAGTAGCCTAATTTAAACCACAGTGACCCAGACTAGGCAGTTACTAAGGATGAATGAATGAACGCTGCAAATATGTTGTGAATTTCCCATTAATGAACGTGCTTCTTTGTTCCACGAGCTTCACATCTGAGTGCTCGCTAACATGAAATCGAAAATATGCATCCCACGGGATCCCAGTCCAATTCACATCTGTACTCTAGTACTCTGTACTCTATTAGTCTGGATTTCTGGCAAGCTTTCAAAATGAAAAAATAAAAATAATAGTGCGTCTCCTCTTCATAGCTGTATTTGTATCTGTATAGAACTCATTATTTGTTCATTCTGAATAATGTATAAGTATTAGGTTATATTCCTAATCTAAACACTCCATAGTAATTCTCCTCTGAATTATCAGTGTAGATTAGGCCCTAACTGTGTGTGCATCTTCCTAATCCATCCTAAACCCAACTACTCTGCGATCTGACTTCAAAGGTCACAGTTCTGCTTCACTGGTGTGTCACTGTTATAAAATATTCCAGACTGCAGTGGTTCAGTGGCCTTGTGCTTTAAGACTTTGAAGGTCCCACTGTCTTATTGTCCTCTCTCACCATGCCTTTACAGGAACCAAGGATGCACTGACAAAGTGACAGCCTGGCCAAATAAACCAGGGACTTCTCTGAAGGTCATTTTTTCCACTCAGACAATGAAGTGGTGGCTTATTCCATCCAGTTCATAGCTTTATGAAAACCTGTGTAGATGTGCCAGAGCAGAAAAACACACTGTGTCCCCCAGGTTTATGACCGAAAACCACTGCTATATGCAAGTACATCATAAATAGCAAAAGTCACATTCCTGCCTACAGTATTCTAATGATAAATATTTCAGTATGATCTAGTCTGAGTCTAGTAATTTAACTCTTTAATTATTAAAGCTGTTTATTCACTAAATATTGTTTTACTGTATTCAATGTTATAAGTACCATGTGAAGTAATAAAATCCTGCCATATGTGTGTCCCTGGGGAATTTAATTAACTTTGAGATGTCCATGGCTCCTAACTCCATGCTAATTTCAAAGCAGGCTGCATCTCTAAACTGTCTGTGATCTGTTTGGCATGCAATACAAACTCTTAGCAAATGAGTTTAGCAAATGAGTACAAGCTGCAGGAGCATATTTTATTTCAATGGCACCCCTTTTCCTTACATGACTTTTACCAAGGTTACTTTTAGGAGTAGTAAAGGTTTTTTTCTTTCTGCAGCTAATGAAATCATCACTCAGTTTGCTTGGCACTGTGTGTTTGTGTGTGTGTGTGTGTGTGTGTGTAACCAATTTTCTAATTCAGTGCAAGTAAAAAGTATTGAGTCTGCAGAATGGCACCGATCTAGGACCTGAGCAAATTTAATTTGAACTCATGTTGTCAGGAAAGGCATAAGCAGTATACTTTAAGCTAGGCTGAGTGACATTTGGTGTGGTGACAGAACGACGAGTACAGAAAGAGTGCAGGACATTTCAGCAAAATGTGCTTTAATTTCTTAGCCAGTTGCCTGTCCATATGTGTTTTTCCAGATAGCTGTATTCTTATGGACTATTTAAAATAACTTCTTAAGTAACTTACAAGTAAGTGTATTATTTTTAGTATTTTACTATTATCAGTGCACAGCCAGTTTTTTTTTTGTTGTTTTTTTTTGTTTTTTTGTTACATTGGTGAAAATGACACTATTATCAAAGTATAATATTTATTATAATTATAAGTTTGTTTGACTGGTGACTTGAATTGAATGTGTTTCATTTCTAGAGCCTCAGTAGCTCTAGAAATTAGGCCTATAAATAATTTCAACTTGAACCTTAATTAACATTGATTTAAAAAAAAAAAACAGTTCAACTCATTGCTCCAATAAATAGCCAGGATGTGATTTTACACATTAAAATAGCAAGTCTGATATTTAATTATTTGGATTATATTTGTAAAACAAATCTCTTATGCAAAAGGTTTGAGAACCTGTGTCATATGGTAACAAAACAGAAATATTTCATTACTATATATAAGGGTTTTTTTTTAGTTGAGTATAATTTTTTTGTCTTTTTTTGGCTCCATTTTTAAATGGCTACTTTCTACTAAAATGGATCTTTAGACATGCAAGTTCACCTCAAAGATCTGATTCAAAGTGTCAGCTAGTTTCACTACTTTTTACTTCATAAGCAAAAACTCAGAGTAGATGCCTGTGCTAAGAAAGTTGTTAAATTAGTTAGGTAGCTACTAGCTCAGAGTGACCTTCCCACTGAATTAGCTAATGCTAGTATGGTTATGAGCAACTCGCACTGCGTGGATGTTATAAAGTCCATGTCATTTCCATTCTATCTGACACAGAGTTATTTTGACTGTAATAGGTCTGGAGGTTATAACTCTATCATATGAAAAAAAAAAAATCCTATCAGTGTCAAAAATGTAGTGATGATTCTTACAAAAACTGCTTGTGCTTTGTTACAGTGCTGGAAACCACAACCCACCATTATCAATGTAATTATATTTAATAATGAGTTAAAAATATAGCAATAATATAGCAACTAATATAGGAACTAGCCTGTTTGACTAGATTGAATCAGTTAAATCCACCTGAACAGTTCAAGCCAAACTACAATAACTCTGTGGGTAGAAAGTTCAGGAATAGAAAGCTATATGGCATCTAAATATTACACATTTATTTAATTACACTTAATGACCCTAATATTTGAATAGTTAGATTGCATTCATAAAATAAATCTTACCCCTATAAATCCTACCCTTACCCTGGATTTTTATTTTTTTTTTCAGTTAAAGGGTTCCCTGGTTCCACACAATTTAAAGAACCTCTGCATAATATAGCAAGTATATGCAGTGAGAATGATGTGGGAATCTTGTGCTGCCAGGTCCATGGTGCAAGACCACCCAAGGGCTTTATACAGTGATAACAGTGCAATAGGTGTAATACGAGATCAGCATGCAAATCTACAGCTCCAGTACTCACTCAGCATAAACAAACAAGTATATGTGATGATTCTACTCATTCTCGCTCAGTAACTGTCTGTAACTGCTTTGTCCTAGTCAGGGTCACGGTGAATTCGGAGCCTATCCCGGAAACACTGTGCACGAGGCGGAAATATACCCTGGATGGGTTGCGAGTCCATCACAGGGCATCATGCAGACACAATCACACACTCATTCACAGCTAGGGGCAATTTAGCATAGCCAGTCCATCTACTGGTATGTTGGGAGGTGGGAGGAAACTAGAGAACCCAGAGAAAATCCACAAGGACATGGGACAACATGCATAGAAACTCTGCACAGACAGTAACCTGAGCTCAAAACAGGGACCCTGGAGCTGTGAGGTGGCAACGCCACCCAACGTGCCACTGTGCTGCCCGTAAGTGGCTCAACTATCATAAATAGCAGCATATAAAAGAATTTTTATTCCTACACAGTAAGCCAGTGATTTTCAGTTCCTGTTCGTGGACCCCATGCCAAGCCCATTTTCACATTTTCCCTCTAATCCAATTGACCCAGCTTATAAAAGCCTTGTTCATTACCTCTTCAGCTGAATTAGGGAACACAGGGAATTGTGAATTGTGGCTTTCAGAGAACAACTGCTGTCTTCAAATTGCAAGTAAATGAAGAAATGCAGAGTAAAACTGAGAAATGGTTTCCATTTGCTTCTTCTTGCTCTCTAAAACCCACTGAGTTGCCATGGTTTCTTTTATGCAAAAGGTTTGAGGCACTTACACAGTGGGGTGTGGTGGTCAGTGGTGGTGACTGAAAAAAAGTCTATATGAATAATTCCTGTCAGCTAAACGCATGCAATCGGTGTCACAAAATCCCCGCATTGAATAGGCCACAGCTTATCTCCGCTGCACTGATTGCCTATTGTTCTTGTGTTATAGCCTACCTTTCTTTTTCCTCACGTAGTGACAGTTCTCTATTTTTAGGTCCAGACCTCTTACTGAGCAGGGGATTTTAAACTAAACTGAGCCACTGATATGCCAGATTAATTGTGCAAAATGCTTTCTGTAATTCATTCCCCGGGTCAGGTAGCACTTTTAAAAGGCTATTTTTTAGTATTTAAAAGAAGAAAAAAGTAGTCAGTTTGCTTTAGTCGTCTCCAGATTTTTTTTTTCTAGACTAGCTACAATAAGAGGGCAAATCGCAGGATGCCAGTGGTCATTCAGTTTTATTCATGCTTCAAGAATTCATGATTTAATAAGCAAAGCTATTTCATGTAGACACAACACAACCATGATGCATCACTAATGGAAAATGGTAGCTGACTGATTTTTTTTTTTTTTTTTTCAGCAGTAAATTGGGTAATGCTATTTTACGCAATGTCACTATTTTCACAGTAAATAGCATTGTTGTTGTCCAAAGAGCATCAGACCCAACTGACCTCATGCCTCTTAAAGTGCTGAAGGGCAAACTGTCTCTACTACAAACTTAACAAATATTATCCGTCTACTTCCTTCTTTCTTTCCGCCCTATTTTGTGAAGAATGGGAAAAAAATAGCTATGTCAATACTTAACTTTTGAATTTTTGAATGACTCTTAAGTGAGTCGCAAGCAGGTCACTAGAAAGAATGACAAATGAATCAAGGTTATGGCTTAACTGTATTGTAGATTGTGAATAATATGCTACATATGGTTTTAAACATATGGTTTGAATTGTATTGAAATGGCTAATAGATCTATGATTTTGTCTAGGCTTGCCTATCACACACATGATTATTCTTTCTTGGCAATAAAAAAGATTGCTGTATAGAGAAAATAACAGCATGCATGTTGTCCCATGTCCTTGTGGGTAATGAACATTACTGCAAACTGTAACCTTTAAGAATTTTTCTGTATTCACGCTCAAACAAATCATTGATTCACGTCCACAGGTGGTTCAGTGAACTTGACCATGGACAGTGAGCAATGCTGCTCCCTGCAGGCCAGATGTTCAAAAACAGCTAACCTGTCCAGATTTTCTAGGTTTTATATATAAGGGTAAAAGTGCAGACTGTCTGACCTGATCCAACCGCTAATCATATCAAGTAGCTCCATAAAACCCCAGAATACAAATTTGCAAAAATTAGATTATAGCTTTTCCTCAGATGCACATCATCCCTGTTTGATATCTGTTCAACAATAAGAATCAACAACACAAACAAACAATCATGATGAAGTTAAATGCAAATTGAATTAGGATTTTTTTTTTTTTTTTTCACGAGATGCAAATAATGTTCTCACATCGACGTATGATGTTATGCCTAGTGCTAGTCCATTTTAGGCTAGTATGTCATGCATCTCAGTTTGGCACTTTTGAAAGGCGTAATCAGATGGTATTGTCAGAATCTTTTGATGCCAGTAGCTGCTTGGCAGCATTCATTAGCACGGAAAAATGCTCTCGAGTCAACATGCCAACAGATGACTTGATCGGTCATGCGAGACAAATGTTTGCAGGCTGTTGTTGTGTGATTTTGGTGCTGAAATGACAGTGACGGAATACAAATTAATGTGTTTGCTTTTGTTGTTGCTTGCACAGATTGATTGATTAGTGCTGTAAAAACTCAAATTGTATCTGTCCTTTGCTTTGTGTGCATATGTTGATGTTTGTCTGTCCTCATATGATAGGAAATAAACCGATAGAAAGTGAGAGAAATTTGTTAGGTTTGTGAGTAACAGCATGGAAGTTTTAAAGGTGCAGAACACCAGATTACTAAATGAGTAGAGCTTGCTTTTCAGGTGCATAATTACTACCATTATTACATTACATTTGCTTGCTTTATTAAGTTCAGGGTCATGGTTGATCCAGAGTATATTCTGGGAACACTGCGAGTGAGGTGTGAGTACACCCTGGATGGGACACCAGTCCATCACAGGAGACCAAGATCACACTCATTCACACACTCGTTCACATCTATCAGCAACTTAGACGCACGAGTCCACCTACTGGCATGTTTTAGGAGGAAACTGGAGAACCAGGAGAAAACCCACACGGACACAGAGAGAACAGTTGAAACGTCACGCAGACAGTAACCCGAGCTCAGGATGGAACCAGGAACTCTGGAGCTGTGAGGTGGCAACACACACTGTGCCCCTGTGCCAGCTTATTAAAGATAGTAAGCAAGAAAGCAAATACCATAATTTAGAAGAAAAACTTTTCCTTTAAACAAACACATCTCACAGTAAATTTGTGAGATGTGCAATTTAATTATATCATTCATTCATCTTCAGTAACCGCTTTATCCTGTTCAGGGTCGCTGTGGATCCGAGCCAATCCCACTAGCTTATTACACTTCATAGTGAATTTCTATGAAGATTTTTTCCCCATGGAGATTTTTTTTTCATGCTGTTTAGCCATTGCATACAAATAAATCCACAATAGAGGTTTCAAGGCAATAAGACAATAATTGACTTTTATCTGGCCATCAGAAAGCACATGCATTTTAAATTCTTTTAGTTTAAAGACTGATGTCGAAGTATACACTGTGAACTGTCAAGATTCCACCAGTTACTTGAAATTACTGTTTCTGAAATGCGTGTGGGTGGTTTGCCTTTTTTGTTTTTCTACATTCAGGTGTGTGGGTGTGGTGTGTTTGTGTGCCTGCATTGTTGTAACAGATTAAAGGAATGAGGAAAAGATAAAGTGAGAGATGAAGAGAGTGGAAAGCACAAAATTTGTCATGTTTCAGTATATTTGGCTATTGTGGTACTATTGTGGTCTGGTATGTATTTACATACAATGTGGTGTTATTTAAAAAAAAATCAGTGTCATTTGTACTGTTCTATATGCAAACATGTGTGCATGGTGCCCTGCGATGGCCTGGCATCCCACTCAGGGTGTATTCACACCTCACGTCCAGTATTCCTGGAAAAATTCACCATGACCCTGACCAGGATAAAGTGAATATGAATGAATGAATGAATGAATGTGTGTCTGTTACTAAGGTTGAATGGGTTGTGTAATGAATCTAAAATAGGCTTGGTGGTAGTGAAAAGTTGCTCTACCTCCTGCTTCATCATTCTCCTGCTCCTCCCTAATGCTGGAAGCAGATAAAACTGTATTGTCCATGCTGATGAAGTGTCTGAGCTCAGTTCCAGGAATGAAAACCCAGAGAAGATCAAGATCATTTTAGCCCCATTCACTCTTCCCTTTTGAATCTTTCTTTTCAGGCAGAAATGCTAGGCTGCCAAAACAAACCCTTTTCACTAATTGAATAATAATAGGTCTTGTGTAAAGTTGTTGCAGATCTTGGCCTGTGTTAGGTTATTTGGCTTACAGCTATCTTGCTAGAGTCAATGCTGATTGATTTCAGTTTACACCTAATACATGTTCATTTATATTTATCTCTGAATGTGTCTGTGCCTTTTTGTGCATTTGTATTGCTTTGATTGGGGCCTTGAACAACGTCTTTTCCGCACGGGATGAACTGAATACGGTTACAATAGAAAGCTTGGAACAGTGTGTTCTGCTTTGCCACATGATTTGTCTGTGCATGTTGACAGGAAGTACTGAAGGAAGTTGGTCCTGAGCCGTTTATTTCCCTAATCAGCTGCTGAACGACAGCACAGGCAGGTGGCAGCCGGCCAGGTCATGACCTCCCTCAGGATGATGGATGTGTCGGCAGCAAAGAAGCTAAGCACCAAGTGCAGCTACCTGTCACACACAAACACACATACACACAGAACACAGACATTAACTTGGTGTTAATTCTAGATACACACACACACACACACACACACACACACACACACATATATATATATATATATATATATATATATATATATATATATATATACAGTATATCACATAATATACATAATAAAAGCATAAAACTGTGCGCAGAAGATTTATAATAGAGACTAGACAGACAATAGGCGCAATAAAACGCACAAAGCTAAGGAGGTGTATTTTAACACACACGATTCTGTTAATTAAGCCTATGGGGAAATCTGCATGCGAGACTCTGGTGTATATGATTGTGTTAGCAATAAATTCCTCCATTTTAAATGAAAAAAAAGAAAGATTTGAACAATTACCTGACAAAAAATGGTAGAATTTTAATAATTTTACAAGTTGGTCTGTATATATAATAATTCACCTTTTATATGTATAGATGAAGCAGAGTAATATGAGCTGGGCTTTAAAAAAAACATATAAGTTTTATAAGAATAAGTGAAAAATAATTATTCATGTGAGAAGATCATATCTGGAAAAATGAAACCGCATGCTCTACGTGTGGAAAAAGTGTTCTGCCTGTGCTTTGGGGACGTCCTCCTGGTACTCTGGTTTCCTGCCCCAGTCCAAAGACATGTGTTGTAGGCTGATTGGCATTTTAAATTGTCCATAGTGTGTGAATAGGAGTGTGTGTGCGATTGTTTCTGCGATGGATTGGCACCCCATCCAGGGTGTTCCCCGCCTTATGCCTCCAGTCCCCTGGGATAGTCCCTCCAGGCTCTTCCGCAACCCTGTGTAGGATAAGCTGTACAGAGAATGGATGGATGGATGGATGTGGAAAATGTGTAAAAGGTAACATGTGAAGTGTCTAAAAATCTCATGTGATTCATGATTATGTAAATATCATGTAATTTTTCTGTAAGGGAGTAAAAAAAGAGATAAATAAGATTGAAAAGTGTCAGAAAGTGTCAGGAGCATAGAAACTGGTTGGGTTCTAACCAAACATATAAAGATTTCCTAAATAAACTCATATATTGTAATTTTTTTTACCATTTTTGAACCATAATAGAAAACAAATGTGTTTCTATGAGATTCTGACAAGCATGGGCCACAAATAATGTTTTGAGTACAGTGGATCAATTAGCTGAGCAGTATCAAAGTAAGAAAAAAAAAATCTTTGATTCTGTATCATACCTCTCCAGTCTAATTGGAGAACTCTGAAAATAGTGCTGGTTCACATAAAAGAAATGAAACACATCAATTATTAATCCTCTTCTCCATCTTAGTCTAAGAGATATATTGAATAAGAGCTGGATTATACCCCTCTGTTCCCAGTTCATTTTACAACATGTTCTATTAAATTCTTCATAAGTGACCTAATATTACCAGAATGAAGAGTAATAAAGACAGTGACTGCTTTGGGGTAGCTTGAGTATCTTTGTTGGGCACTTGTATCTGTAACCTACTTATAAATGTTAAAGGAATTAAAGAACAATTTGTTTCTGTCCTTCCTTTTCTTTTCTTTAACAGTTATTATCTCTACGTCTCCTAACACAGGGTTACCCACCCTATACACTCACTGGCCATTTTATTACAGGGTAGGACCCCCCACCCCCCTCTCCCCTCCCCCTTTGCTCTCAGAACACCCTCAATTACTGTGGCATCGGTTCCACAAGTTGATGGAACCAGTTTAAGATGACTTGTGATTGATGACATGATGCATTATCATGCTGGAAGTAGCCATTTAAGATTAAAATTGTGACTATAAAGGTCAGCAATAATACTCAGATAGGCTGTGGCTTTCAAACAATTCTCATTTGGTATTAAGGGGCCCAATGTAAAACATTCCCCACACCATTACACCACCACCACCAGGCTGAACTGTTAACACAGGCATGTTGGGTCCATGGATTCATGCTTTTGCACCAAATTTTGGCCCTACCATCTGCACATTGCAGCAGAAATCAAAATTCATCAGACCAGGTGACATTTTTCCAACTTAAACAGTCCTGTATCAGTGAACAAGTAGCCCATTGTGACTGACAGGAGTGGAACCTGACATGGTCTTCTGTTGTTGTAGACCATCCACCTCAAGCTTTGACATGCTGTGCACTCTGACATGCTTTTCTGCTCACCACGGTTATAAAGAGTCATTATATGTGTTATCATAGCCTTCTTGTCAGCTAGAATCAGTCTAGCTTGGTGTTCCTGCCTACAAAACTGCTGCTCACTGGATATTTTTTGTTTTTCACACCATTCTGTGTAAACTATAGAGGCTTGCTGCTGGTGAAAATCCCAGGAGATCAGCAGGTTCTAAAATACTCAAACCAACTGGTCTGGCACCAACAACCACGCCTTAGTTAAAGTCACAGAGATCACATTTTACCCATTCTGATGTTTGATGTGAACATTAACTGAAGCTCTTGATGTGTATCTGCAGGATTTTATGCATTGCACTGCTCCCACATGAATGGCTGATTAGATAACTGCATGTGCAGGTGTGTGCAGGTGTACAGATGGACAGTAAGTGTATATGTTAAAATTCTATTAATAAAAAATTAAAGTTGGTATATTTCACTAACTTTTGTGATTTATTACAGAGGTTTGACTTAATATTAGCCTACGTAATGTCTCAAGGGATGCTTAAGGCAAACAGTCTTGGCTTAAGGGCTTCAGCTGAAAGACACCCTTAAATATGCAAGGCTTATAGTACTGGCTGATGAGTTTACCAATATTGTATGAGGGCTGTTTCAAGGCATGGTGTTTGATGAACTAATCCCATTTATTATGAATTTGAGATTAATAAAACATTACCCAGTCCAAGCTTTGTAAAGTTTTCCACTCCTTAATTATAAACTCGGCTGTAAATTTGATTCATGGCCTGCAAATATAAACCAGCATTTGTTACAGTAAATAAGCATAACAATTTTATCAAGGCTTTGGTATTCTGAAAGCTCTCTTTGAAGTGCCGAAGCGTTCGAATCTAAATGATGTATTTAAGAATATTTTCTTGCATCATTTTTCATGCAAATGTTTCTTTTCCATGGTATAAAGTGAGGATTAACTTTGAGCGATTTTTAAGTGGCGTTACAGTAACACGCGCTGAAACCTGGGGGAAATGCGACATGTCTTCACCTTATAATGGCCATGAAAACCAGCTTTGCAGGCAAAGAAACCTGGCACCGGTGTGTGTGTGTGTGTGTGTGTGTGTGTATGTGCACTTCACTATTCTGAGAATTCATCAGCACAGCACTGAGAGCTTAGCCAGACATGTTTACAACCACAGAACTGTGCACTGTGCTGGATTAAATTCTAAACTCACTGACACAACCTACATGGACCATTGCACCTGAACTACTCGTTTCACCATCAACCATGGAAGCAGTGTAAACGGCCAATTTGCACCACTTTAGGTTGTCGGTGGCATGTAAATTGTAGCTTGATAATACCATTGTGGTCTACATGTTGCATCAAAACCCCTTATTTTTATTGTTTGGAATGGAAAGCTACCCCTTTATCACTTCATGGCATCCCATAGCTCAGGGAGGAACCAAATGAAATCACAATCACCTCCACTTCCACTTCATGAACAAAAAAATAATAAATTTGTAAAATAAATATCATATACAAAGATTAAAACTTTCAAATAATTATAAAATGTCTTGCATTTCCTTTAACAAATTATCTTAATTGAAAAAAAATAATCCATGATCCTCAAATCCACTGAGCCATTTTATTATTATTATTTCCCTGTAATATAAATATCGTGCAGCACACCAACAAAATGTCTCTGTCATCCATGACCATTTGGAACAGCAATGAGCTTTCCACACCAATAAGTCCAGTAATGGATAGAAAAATTACCCATGAAGCAAAACAGGAACATCATTTAAAAAATTCAAAACAAAATCATCTTAGCAAGTGGAAATACCTTGAATATAGTCAAATTTATCTAGGTTTTCATATTATAAGATTACAATCAACCAAATATAAGATTATTAAAACTATTTCTAGCAGTTTGTTTTTTTACTGATTTCAAGCTTGAATTAATCTTGTTCTTTTCTAATTTAGCTCATTTTTAGCAATCATTTCCAGAAAGAAGCAACAGAATAAAATGGAATAGAATGCCAATAAAATTTAAACAGAATAAAAAAAATGAAACTTGAAATTGAAGTATCTGGACATTAGTGTCTGGAAATAGGTCTAGAAATCTTATATTATTGTATATTATCACTTTATTGCAATTTTTCACTAAATAAATTTTATTATATTTAAGATAAATATAATATATTGAATAATATGAATTATAATATTAAATTTAAATAATAAATGTCATTAATATCTATAATAAATCATTAGTTATGTAAGTAATAACACACTACAGCTCATGCAGTTATATGAAAATAATGCACACTGAGTGGATGTGATGCAGCATGACAGGAAGTGGAGTTATAACATATATATATATAATATATTAGTCTTAGATTATGTGGCGTTTCTGCTGTTCAAGTCCCTGTGAATAAGCGGTTACTACAGAAACAATAACATATTTGAATGAGCACATTATTATCAACCTGTCGTTCATGTTACAGCGGGAACTACTGTCTGAGCTGCTGTTATACAGAAATAATGCACACACACCTTCTGACCAATCAGATTCGAGAATTCAGCCGTGCTGAGGTAAAGAATATCCACGTTGGGGTGGTGTGATACGGTCTGACGCCATGCAGAGTTACTGTTACCACCCTGAAGCTGATATTTTCCTATAACACCATGTCCAATGTGTTTTATTCCTCTTATACAACAGCGATTTTCCAATAATTATAATATTTTATTTGTTAATGAATGACATCCTGATTTATAAACATTTATATTTACATATTTAATGTTGTGGAAGTTAGTTCCTGTTATCACTTACATTATCGCAGTTATAAACAGACGTTTCCTCATGAAACTCTCTTTTTTCTCTCTGCTGAAGTTTATAAGACAGAAAATAAAATGTGTGCAGCTTGTCATGTTTCTCCAGAAGACTTTCCCATGATGGAAAAACTGACTGACTGTCACAAAGCGCTGACACAAGACTCCGCCCATAAAGCTTTACCATACCAACGTTTATACATTTTACTTCATTAAATAACACATTCGTATCTGTTTATTATTAGGCGTAGATTATAAGCCCACCATGAGCTGTTACTATGGAAACGGTAATGTAATTGATTAATATATTGTTAGTATAAACTTATCGATTGAATTACAGCCACCACTGCTGTCAGAGCTGCTGTTACACAGAATCAGTCCACACCTTCTGATCAATCAGATTTGAGAATTCATCAGTGTTGTGACGTAATTAGAATTTAAACATTAAAAAAAAAGTGTTTATAATTTAGGCTTAATGTTGCTCATGTGTGAGCTGTAGGTAACCCTAAGAAAAAAAACAATAGAAACCCTCATAGAATTTGTATTGGTTTTAATGGTTATAATGGAATTATAATGGTTTTAATGGTTATAATGGGAATTATGATGGTTTTAATGGTTATAATGGGAATTATAATGGTTTTAATGGAAGCTGTAATGGCCCCTGTGAGTCTGTACTGGTAATATGTTGCCTTCTATTGGTGGCATGTTATGTCTAGTGGATACCATTAAGGACCAGTAATGGTAATGGTAGTGCTTTTAATGGTTAGCTGATGGTTTGTAATGGTATTTGTAGTGGAAACCATTAGAATTTCTGTGATTTTTGTTTGTTTGTTTGTTTGTTTGTTTGTTTTTCAGCATGGCAATCAGACAAACTCAAAATCCTCATCAGAGACACCAAACAGGATGAGGAAGTATCAGATTCAGACCAGGACATAACAAACAATAACAACATAACAAAATTATTATTTTTAATACAAACATTTTCTATAAAATCCACCCATCTTTATTGAGTCTATCGTAGTGAAGACGGTTATAGTAACTCTGATAGAGAACTCCATTTCCCACAAGCGTTTGCGGTGACGTTGAATTACCCATGAGGCTGTTCGGCCAAGGTTGCACAGAGTAGCTGAGAGAAGCTGAGAGCAGCTGAGAGACAAGTCGAGCTCACATTTGCCCTTAAAGTTAGCAGCTATCCGTGCAGCATGCTTGGCCACGCAGTGCGCAGATTCACCACCTCCGCAGTCCGCGCGTCTCACTACGCTGAGGGACCGGGACAGGTACCGCTTCCTCACCCGCTCTGCTGAAATTTAACCCGCTGCTTCCGAAAGACAGCGAGTTAGCGTTAGCTAGCGAGGCCTGGTCTCAGACCTGAAGCCTGTTTGGAGGTCATGTTTCTGAATGAGTGCTAACTAGAGTTAGTCAAGCTTTTAACCGTGAGCTGGTTATTTAACGACATAACCTTTTACTTAATAACTGTAACATTCAATTAAATAACCCAGTTATCTGTATTTAATATAAATATCGCGAGAAATAAATAACGCAGGCGGCTCACTTCCGCATGTACTGCTTGCTAGGCGCTTTATTACCGCAGCTAGCGGCTAATTTTTACAGGTTAACGTCTCTTACATTACATTTTGTGAAAAAAAGTCAACTTTCATTCAAAATACCTACACATTACCTGTATAATAAAGAAGTTTGTACTTGATTTATCTAGATAACCTTAAGAAACCAGCCGGGGCTCGAGAAGCTGTCATAGCTAGCATGCTAATTCGCTAACAAGTTCTAAAGAAACAAGTTAACACTTCAGCTTCGTAGTACATTATGTAGTGGAAAGAATTAAAATTCAGTTGAAGTTGAAATTAATAATATATTAAGGCACAGACATGTCAGATAACGTCACTTTGACACTTATGTCCGCAAGGTTACTTTTGTTAAAGGTTATTCCTAACCTTACTGTTTTGCTAAGCCTGTATTTTCATACTAACTATTAAACACATGTATGGTATGCAAAGGACTCATTTAATGGCTTTGTCTTTGTACAGACTTTTATCTTTTTAAACTAATATGGTGTTCTTTTGCAGAACCTGCCATTCTCAGTAGATAACAAGTGGAAGCTGCTGGGGATGATGGTGCTGTTCTTCGGCAGTGGCTTTACCTTTCCCTTCATCGTAGTCAGGCACCAGATCCTGAAGAAGTGAAGCTCTGGCTTGTCTGATATGGTACTTATTTTCTCCATCGCACATCTCAGCACCTTCACCGTGGTGTTTCAGATACCTCTGAGGGTGTAAAAAGATTTTGACTAGTGCGTGTTACCCTGCAATCACACCAGCAAGGTGACGTGAGCGGTCAGAGCAAACGCGGATAAAAATCACACTCGGAAAAGCCAGTTCACAGAAAGGGAAAGGACGTGGCTCGTGAAAAGACGCGCATGCTTCTGGTAGGGGTTACATTTGCTTAGTGAACAAGTGTTGATTACGTGGGCCAAATCAAGTAGGTAAAAACATTCTCTGCTCTCTAGGAGTTTGAGTGTTAGTAATGTTGGCACCTCTGGAGGTGACGCAACTGTTGGCGACGCAATGTACGAGTGCGAGTGAGGTTTTTACAAATACAAAGTGCCGCAAGGGGAAAGAAGCAACTGTGATTCAATCGTTATGGCCTTTTAAGCTCATTTCACACAAAAGTAACAAGACACACTCTTGACATGCTTTTCAGTTTGGAGTGTGGAACATTTCATTTGCCCTGGCTTACTAAACAAAACATGCAAATAGCTATACTGACCCTTCAGATAATTTTGAACATGTTTTGACCCTGAAGATTATTATAATGTTCATTAATCCATTGAGATTTTCAGTATATCACCCAGTAGCAGTCAAAACCTTCTCAGAGGTCGAATATGAACCAACGCAAAGGCACGTGCTGCTGCATTGCTGCATTACTGCAATACTAATGAGCAGGTATTGTTTAGATCAGGGTTCCAGTCATGTGGACACTCCACCCTGCATAGTTTTTCAGAACCACCCGAGCCAAGTCATTGTGCTTAATAATCATATATTCAGGCTACGTTTACACGACAACGATGTAGTCAAAAACGGAAAAGTTTTTCTCTTGCGTTTTCAAAAAGTTCACGTATACACAACGTTTTCAAAACGATTCGCGTTTACTCATACTCATATCTGCGATAACGACCAAAAACGCTGTAATGCGTATGCCAGGCCAGTAGTTGGCGCTGTCACCTTATTAGATGTTTGTAATATTGGTGAAGTAAATCCACACTTTGCTGAAGAAGCATTAGCAAACCCGTTTTCAGTCATCAAAACGCCGTTGGCGTGTAAACGAACAGGCAAAACTCATAAAAAGTTTCCCGTTTTTGGCTGAAAATGCTGTGTAAATGGCCCCACAGTTAGATCCAGTGTGTCTGCAGGGAAGCGGTTTCCACGACTAGAGTTAAGAACCCCTGGGTGAAATGATGGGCCTAAACTCCACAATATAACATAAATGTTGTATTTTATACAGAAAAAAAATGTTCTGTACACATGCAGCTGTCACACTGATGAACACTGGGGTGTAATGTGGTGTAAAAACAGGCTTAAAAAAACATGGGAAGCATTTAAATCTACTGCTGTGCAACAAAGTCGTCTAGTCTCTACACTGAAATTTCAAAACATAAATTTATGACATGTTAAACTAAGCAGTTTAACAAAATAATACGACTGCGTGGTTAAGGAGCTATAATCATTTTAGTATGATTGATCTACATGATTTTTACAGGCCTATAGTATTTGTTTCTTTCTGGTTTTTTTTTTTTTTTTTTTTTGTATAAACATTTTGAGGAATGGTCGTGTAGCTCACTAATTTTATAGATGAGTTTCTCTTCATTTTTGTTTTTATTAGGTACAACAGTACACAGAATAGAAACAGAGCATCCATTTAAAAAAAAAAAAAAAAAAAACCCGCATCCACCCCCGGTCTTTGTCGTTACCGCTCGCTCACTCACTCCCTCGCTCGCTGTGCTTGCTGTTAGTAAAAGGTGTGCTCGATGGTGCAGCACTGACCAGCAGCTTTTAACACTTCCATTATAGGAGTGTTTAGAGTGAACATTTTTAATTTTCTTTTCGTTCCTGTGTAGAAATGAGTTTTTATATTTGGTCTGTCATTACTGCAAATTTTGGTCCTAAATTACATTTGAGGTGGCATTAAAAGCCTTAGTTGTACCCGAAGAGAACAGTGCCAGGGTTTTTTCATAGCAAATAAAAACAGTGAGTAGTAATACCAACATGGCTAGCTCGTGATTTAGCTCTCAAACTAATATTAATAAGGTTACTAAGAACCTCAGTAGTGTGTGCAGTGGTTATAGGTAAATATGCTAGTTTTATAAATCTGTTAGAATGGGAAAGAGGCTAACTGTTGTATTGCTAGCAGCTTGGCCTTGTTTTACATCCCAGTATAAAAGGACCATTATATTAATGTTTATATCATATGAATGGCGATATATATTTACATGAAATGATATCCATATTATACACTTTATATTATATGTACATGTTAATAGCATTCACAGTGCTTTTCTGTAAAGCAATACTGTGCAAAGTGCTAACAATTCCATTGCTAAGTATCCATGCTGAATTTGGCTCGGGTTCTTCCCTGAGTTTCATACATACTAAACCGAGCCATATTAATGCAGCTAGACGCTGTGCATGCCACTGTTTGGGCAAATATAAATATCACAGGTTTGTCACACAACGGCTGTTTTGGGATGATGATGATGATGATGATGATGATAATAATAATACTGGGTAGCTAGAATTGCTCTTCTACCAGACACAGCAGTTTTCAGTAATATTGTCAATAGTCTTTATTTTCAAATGTCATTTTTCTTGCTGTTCTCATACAGTTCAATATTTCAGATTCATTTTTATTTGCTTTATTAAATCACATCACTTTTCTGTGACGTTCAGCTTGATTAAACCTGTCAACTGTGAATCATCTGCCATCCTGAAGTTAGACCAAATCCCAAACGGCTTTCCATTCACTAGATTTACTCACTATGTAGGGTATTACACAATGCAGTGCACTCTGTGCTGAGTAGACCACAATCTGTAATTCAGCCAGTTTAGTCATTTGAGTTATTGTTGTGAAAGTACTGCTACATGTATAGACTACTTGCACAGTTGCACGACAGTTTATAATTTTGTGTGTTTTGTGTGTGTTCCAGGTCATTGTGAATACGTGTCCACAGCAGCTCTCTTCATTCTTCAGATGTGGCTCCCTTAATGCTAATTTGTAAATAAAATGATATAATCTTATACAGCGTTTTCTCTTTTTTTGCCATTTATTCTGTTAATAGAAGTGTCAGCACGATGGACTTCTGCAGTTGTAGATATAACTGTCTCACTGAAGTCTGAGGCTTTATCATAGATGGGGTGAGATGTTGAATTTGTAGCTCATGTTTTAAAAGAAATCTGTTAAGGGTGTTAAGTAAATTCTGCTCTGACAGTGTAATAGGCTCATGTGTCTTGGGACTGGTTTTAGCATTGTGCTTGTACCGAAGTAGATTTTTTTATTCTTTTTGCCATTTTAAAGGCGCACACCTCAGACATTTCCAGATGAGCGTCTGCAATAGCAGAAATGA
Source organism: Pangasianodon hypophthalmus (assembly GCF_027358585.1). Classification (NCBI taxonomy): domain Eukaryota; kingdom Metazoa; phylum Chordata; class Actinopteri; order Siluriformes; family Pangasiidae; genus Pangasianodon; species Pangasianodon hypophthalmus. The sequence goes on along the minus strand of NC_069733.1, from coordinate 9,875,196 downwards.
AACAAGATGTTCCAAAATGGTTATTGTTTTCATGGGTATTGTTTTTCAGCTGCATGTTTTGACTTCACTGCTGAATTTCACTGGACAACCCATTTCAGGGCAATTAACCTGCTACTGATGTGAGCTAAATATAGTCAAACACAACAGCAGACAGGAACACTACATGCAGCAGAGCAGTGTTTAGAAATTAAAAGACTTCCCTGCCGAATAGACGTGCCTTTTATTAATTTGCAAGTTGTCCGTACAGAACATTTTTTGGTTCAGCTGTTAGAGGTCGGATTTAACACTCTGACCTGGTGCTGACTTTGAAAGATAAAGCACAGAGCAATAAAGTGCAGGTGGGAAGATTTAATGTTATCTCTCTGTGTGTGTGTGTGTGTGAGAGAGAGAGAGATATGCATTGCAGTGTAGGAATGGTGTTAGTGTATTTCAGTTATGTCCTTCATATCTGAAGCCATCAGAGCAAGGAGATCACAAATGGCATTGCATTATCAGGAAAGAACATTGGCCGAAATAGAAAAGTTGGGAAGGAGATTAGCGGAGATTACAGGGCCATGGAATTGTACCTGAAGGAGAGGTTGGGATTAAAAGAAACAAGCTGATGAAAATGTCTGGATGGAGGGTAAAATCAAGAGGTTAGAAATGGGAAAGCATTGTGTGGTCCTGAAGTGCCTGAGTCCAGCACAATTTAGTGCTCTAACACACCTAATGGTAGTGTAGAACTAAGTTGAATCAGTGTCTGAGCAGAAAAACAGACTGCTAGGGCAGGGGGGATGTCAACTAATGAACCCTGCAAAGTGATCGAATGAACACTTGAAAAATCCTGATGATCAACTTCAGGGATTTAGTTTTCTAAACTTGAACCATTGCAGATTCTACAGCAGATACTCTGTGGCCAATCACATGCATTTATATCAATTATTTACATGATCTCATCTCGGTGAGAAATGTGAGAGTTTACTGAAGTGTCCACATGACCTGTTAAAAATTTATTCAAATAAGTTTAAAATAGATGTCTCATCTCTTAGATTAGAGTCCATGACTAGAGGGTAGGAACTGAGGCACACACTTGCCATGAGAGGGAATCTTAAGAATAAATAAAGCTAGCCAGTGAAAAGAGTATGGAAAAGCTTGTCCTCAGCCACATTTGTTCACAATTTGTTTCACACAAAAAATGTATATGAAGCATACGGTTTCCTTAGCTCTTATCTGCTTACAACATCTATGAAAAGTTTTAAAAAAAAATTATTCAGCAACAAAAATTGTGTCTGTAATGCATCACCTACAATACATGAATGAGCGTGTGTGATGTCATATTATAAATTGGCTTTATTCTGGAAGAACATTATCTTTTCTCCAACAGTCCTGGCATGACTTTCAAGCAACCTCCAAGTCCTGATGTTGGCTAAGATTAGCTTGTGCTTATGAATGTCACGTGTCACTGCCACATCCTTGAAAAAGAAGACATAATCATAGCAATTGAACATTACGCTCACAATAAGCCTCGTCGATTAAAACGAACTACTCCGAAGTCCGAAGTCTGCCAGACACACGACTTGTGCATGTTGGCACTGCTTCAAAATAAAGCACAGCCATTTGAAACCGCTATCATAATTACATATGAGTTTGTAATGATTTTGACCTCTGATGCAGCGCCGCAGAGTTAATGTACCATCAAATTCTCCTTAAGCCACAGAAGCAATAATAAACGGGCTTGGCCGATTGATGTCAGGTGTCAAAAACAAGGCCTGCGGGCCAAATATTTTCACACTGGAACAGTATAATCTCAAATTCTTACCAGACATAAGCATATATAGACCCTCCATCCATCACATCACATCACACACATTTTTATCTACACAAACAGCCCAACAGCATGCTTAATTATCATAAAGCAACATGAAAAAACTGTACATTTGCATTTAGTCTGATTATCTATAGGCCTAAGTATCAACACATAAATACTGCAGCTGCAGGCTACACACTCATGACACCATTATACAGTGCTTTGCAAAAGTATTGAACCCCCTTAAACTCCTCAGATTCATCTGGATTACAAATGACACTTACACAGATTGTTCCAGACAGTATTTTAAAAATTTTTTTTAAAGTCAAAACAATTTTAAAACTGGGAAATTCTGCTTGGATAAGCATTTCGTAAGCATGAATACTTAGCATTTACTTAGCAATACTTAGCATACTCAGCATTTTTCAATCATTAATTTTGACTTTGAAAATACACCGCAAGTGAACATGAATTTGCAATAAAAATACTGATGGGATGAATATGTGTGTTTGTCATTTGATATTCAGGCAAATCTGATAAATTCCAGGAGGAATAGATTTGCTACAGGAATATGAGCTACTGTATATTATTATTTAAAATTCACAGTATAGAAGATGAAATTGTAGGGTTTCAATTGCTCTTTATGGATTTGAACATAAAAGTGAGGAGACCTATGAAAATGTCGAAAAAAAGAAGATGGAGAGGCCACAATAAGATTTTTTCATTCACACAGTGTACTAAATCCATCCTTTATTTGTGTGTGCAATTTTGCCTAACGTGGCCCACAAAGCCTGGTCACAAAATGAATTTGCTATTCCGAAAAAATGTATTTCTATTTATTTGCTAACATTACTTTGTTCTAACATCACTAACCATGATATTGTTATAATAAAACAGTATAATATTATATACTGCATAATGTAATAAAATTAATTTCATTGTATGTTAGGCACACGTCTGTCCATAGTCTACCATATTCATCATATAAGCAAAATATTTTTTAATAATATTAATACAACAAATAACAAATACTTACAAGTGAATCAAATGATCATACATTGTAACCAAAATTATGAATAAACTGGATAGTGAAAAATGGCTTAGATACCGTTATAAGCTCCAATGCCTATGAGCAAAATATAACATACAGTATGTACTGTTATGTTATGTTATGTTATGTTATGTGTGTGTGTAAGTAGAGCTGCAAGCTATTCATTGTTAACTTGTCACTAATTCATAATTAATTATAATTCATAATTAAATCATAATTAATTAATAGTGACTGTTTTTCATATCTCGAGAAACCCAAACAATATATGATACACAAATTAATCTAAGCATATATAAAGTTCTATAAGGTGTCATCTGCCTGTTCGGACGAGAAGCATCTTCACATGCTTGTCCGATACCAGCATAAAACTGTCTCTGAGGTGATAAAGTCAGATTCTGATAACTCTTAAACTGTTCTTATCAATGACAGCTTCTCTTAAAGCCACATGCTAGACACATATCTCACCTCAACTTTTTCTAGTGCTGCTGCGTTTTATACTGTAGATCACACTCTCCAGTCCAGAGCAGGGAGACTTAAATATCAAATCCAGCTTCAAATCTAGTCCTACAAAATACATGGGTTACAGTATATTATGTATCACTTAAAGGAAGTCATGCATGCAGCTGATCATCCAATACATGCAAAGAACCAGAAAAAGTCTCTATTTGCTATTTAAACTCCAAAGTGGAATTATAGGACAATTTCTGTTCTTCTAGCTCCATGGAGAGGATCCTATCTTCCTGTGCAGAGTAATACGAACATAATTCTGGTTGTTTAAGAACACTGCCACTATAGCGTTGCTATTTTTAGAAAGAACATTGTTCATTTATATAGATATCACTGTCATACTGTGACAGAAACCACACTGGCATGACAATACTTAAGAACTGGACATGGCTTGATGAGCGTGTGTGAGGATTTGAGTGTGTATTGAGTGGTTGGCCTCCAGCTCTGCCTGCAGGCACTGGAGGGAGTCAATGTCAGAGATGTGGTGCTTGAACTTGGCTCCATCGCAGCCTTCAGGGCCAATAACAATGAGATAACTGCAGAATTCTTCAGACATTTTGTTGGTCAAGAAACAGATCTAGTTTTGTTCAAGTTTCCTTCAGTAAAGCTGCAACTGCAAGACCCATTATTACTATCAGTTTTAAGCTTACAAATCATTCCTTGTATTGTATGTAGCAAAAAAAAAATGCATGATGATGATATTATTTATTAGCAATTCAGCTCTTCAATCCCCAACACTGTGTGAACTTACTCTTAAGCATGTTTTACACTGTGCGATTTCAGCAGTCTTGTAAGGTTATTACTTGTCACACTGTACGAGACGATCCCAATAAAGTCTTAGCTGAGTTCTATGACAGACTGTGTTGTATCATGTGTTCTCCACGTCAGATTATATAATGAAGCTCCTCTAATGATAGACCTGTGATTAAAGAAAATGACTGTTTTCTTCTTATGGCATCAGTCAGCCTGAAAACATGGTCATATTAACAGAAAACATTCTTCAAAGTGAGATACTGGAGGTAATAAGAATATTTTTTTCTGCCCATTAGCATGTCTCAGTTACATTTCACCTTTGCTGTACTACTGTATTTGTCCAGTAAGCTTTGCATCGTCCAGTGCCGTCCTCCTATTGGTGGCTTTTAGGGGAGTGTCATGGCAGTGGTCACACTCTGAGATATTAATCGATCATTTTGGACACTGCCAGAGCTTTGTCTTTGCTTGCAATGGCTGCCAGTGAACACATCATATTATAATTTCCAAGACCTAAGACGTCATTACTAAAGAATTCATTTATGATGTGCAAATTTTGGGATGAAAATATCGTACAGCAGAAACCCGGCTTCAGAGGTCAGTAATTGAGCTGATAAATAAAGTGTAAGGGCTGAAGCTGAGCCTAACATTCATAATGAACAACAATTAGAGCCCTTTTTGGGACAAAATGTGAATCTATTTGTTGCCAGTTATCTGACACTGAGCACTGTTGTAGGATGATCTTGGGGAAATGTGTAATTCTGTTGGGGGACTTACTGGGAAGTGTGATAAAGATGGCTGACTAGCAGGCTCGCAGAGAAATGATTAGTGGCTTGCTGTTAAATGGCATACAAGTGGCTGATTAGCCAGCTGAAATATCTGTGCTGCTCTTAATTATGGAGGTTGTTCATCTGGTAGGCCTCAAGAAAAGCCTTTCCTTTGGCCCAAAAAATGTAAGGCTCTGCAAACCATACCAAGAATAAACTTGTCTAGATGCCCACAGCAACATACTGTACATCCATCTGCTTATATTTGCAAGACAACTACTAATTACACAATACCATATTTTAAACCAGGAAGAGTGATGAAACCAGTGACCTGCTTCCCTAAGAGTGAAGTGTTAAAAAACATTTTAAGGTGAAAAGATAACACAGGGAGATTCTGACAGTATAATAATAATTTGCATATTTAAAAAAAAATATATGCAGCAATACAGCAGAAGACAAATTTTTAGAAAATTCTGCCTACTGATCATTCTTAGAACCGCATCATAACTCATTATATATTTACATTTGGATGTATGAGGAAATATACTGCAGTACTCTATTCTTTTACCCATTCTGGGAAGAGAAAAAAACACAGCTGGAAAAGTAATGCAATGTAGTTCTCAGATATTTATTTAATTATTTGTCATTATGTGTCAGGTTTGTTGTTTGCACAGCCAGAGTTTGAAATTGAACTTACCAGAGGTTTTGTTTGTTATTAGTCATCTTTTAACACATACGATAATTCGAATTATTCAGTCACTGTAGTTATAAAATTGCTTGACAGCTGCAGCTTCATTATAAATAGGACTAAGCTATTTGATATATGAACTTATTGTTTGTATTCATACCTTTTTTTGCTCCTTAAAGTCTCACTTTGTCTTGGTTATCAAATGACAATGAGTTTATTGACAATTTCACACTAAATGACAGGTACTGAAGAAAAGAACAAAATAATAATGTTTGGAGTGAATGCTTGCCCAGTCACTACCTCTTCCACATTCTAATCTGATATTAATATATCAGATATTAATATAATCTGTACTTCTCAGTATTGTCCTCAGTTGCCAAGTCCTCGCTACAAAACTACCAGTCACACAAATTAATTGGATAGTCAAAGAAAGTCTCAGTGTCTATACTGCTTGTAGTTTTTTACGTTCACTCTGTTGCCTACATCTGTTGTTTTAAAATCCAGAAAATGCAGGAAATAGGAAAGGACGACCCTTTTTGACTCTCTCCTCACCTGTACTGCTGTGACCATCTGTCTCTGGCAGTCTGTGCATGGCCTGGATCAGGGCACTGTGAGGCCTTCTGATAAGCTTTTTAAGCTTGCCTATGAGAGTTCATCCAAACTCCCATTTCTCAGACAGATGTAATAATTTATGCACAACACCACAACACCACAACAGGTTCATACCATCGACTGGTGTTCTCAACAATAGACCTGCATAAACATAAAGTCTTTCAACAACATTTTGCACTGAGAACAATATAAATAGGATATATAGCAATGGAATAAAATGACTGTATACTGGTGATGAAGTTACTGTATAGCAGTGTGAAGAGACACTGGGCCAGTATAGTATAAGTTTACATTTACATTTATGGCATTTGGCAGATGCCCTTATCTAGAGCTAGTTACAAAAGTGCTTTGAAGTCGCTATCAATAAATACATTCTGATACTGGTTTGCTAGGTCACAATCTAAGAATACCATCAGTCCAAAAACTCTGCCTGGGAGGTAATATAGTAACAAGAGCTCAGACAATACAAAGTTGTGGGTTTTTTTTTAAGGGCTAATATAAGTATTTGTCTTCCATCTCAGTGAAAGTCAAAAGCCATGTAAATCTTCAATCAAATCAATAAACTGTGCCAGGAATAAAGATGAACACATTGGTTCTAAAACCTAACCATGAGTCTGAAAATCTCTGAATTGTGTGTAAGCTATATACAGTACTGTGCAAAAGTCTTAGGCACATGTAAAAGAAAATCTCTCAATCAACTATGCCTTTGAAAAGATTTAAATGAAACACTTCTACACATACAATGTGACTATAAATAAGCAGGAAAAGTCAATATTTGCCCTAAACCCTGCATTCACACGGCACTATCACTCCTCATTTGTAGTTTGTCTCTTGTGGGTGTGTAACGACTGCTGCTGTTACTTGGAAGCATCCAGTATTTTTTTTTTAGTTCAGATTACAAACAGTAGTAGCTGGAAATCGCTTCTAAAGCTAACACATAAACACGTATTCAGGCACCGATCTCTGCCACTTCCTTCTGAGATTTATTTTCCTTCATAATGTCTCCATACACATCTCTTTAATGAGAGGCTGTATATGACAGGATAAGATGAAATCACAGTTATATACGTTTTTGTTCCATTTTTACGAGGTTAAATAGGTTTAAAGTTAAATGTGAAGGTAGGAAATAAAGATGTGATTAGGGAGATGAAATTGTCATTGAAATCGCAATTCTGTATCACACACACGTACATCGAGAATGTATGGTTATCTGTCACATTGTCGCTTGCTAGTACAGGTACACTGTTGTACAGTTTTCTACTAAATTTAAGTGTTCATTTTTTTCAGGCATCTGCCATAGTTCTTCTGGATACTTGCCTCACTTCTTGTCTTGCTTCTGTTTATGCTGTTACTATTAGACAGCTTCCAATATGTTTTTATCTTTAACAGCATACTACTGATACAGTAATGCAGAAATCTATATAAAAGAGTTATGGTTCCTAGGACTTGCACAGTACACTATATACAAGAAAATCCACCAACCATGTCAATAAATGTATCACCCAGAGGGGAATTTGCAGTGTGATTGTTCTCATCTGTCAGTGGTCTGAAGGAGACGAATTTAGGTACGCTTACCACAGGTGGAGTGCCCAGTGTGACACTTTAAGGCTTTGATGAAAGGCCTAGCAGGTGCATCAGATATTATTCAGCTAAGATTTACAAAACCCCTTTGCCGTTTAAGTTAAATTTATTGCTCAGCATCAATAGTTCCCTTACAATATCTTTCAAATAGACTGTTAAACATTTTTGGTTCTGAGAACAAAACTATCACAAATGGTTTATTGTCTTTACGATCCTGAATAATGGTGAATATTGGGGAAAATTGTGGCGAGGCCAGAAAATGGTTCAGTTTTCAACCTGATTATGGAATTAAATATTCAGGCATCTTCAGTAATACATCTTGGATCCTGGTGGATCAGCCCCCATACCTTCCATTGCAGGCAACCATGCACACACACATTCACACCTAGGTCAAGTTAGCATAGCCAATCCATGTGGAGGAAAGCCACATGAACAGGTGTAACTCCACACAGACAGTAACCCCAAGTCAGGATTGAACCAGGGAACATGGAGCTGTGAGGCAGCAATGCTACCTGCTGAACCACTGGGACATTCTGGATAGCACAAACGTATATAACTGTCTTTATTTGCAGCAAAGACAGGAACACACCTAACTCCGCAGCTTTGGCAGTAGAGTCTACACAACACTGTGCATGGGTAAGATCTGAGTGGGATAGTTAAGGGTACAAATGAATTTTCCCTAGCTTTATTAAAATTACAGCTTTAATAATTTATGGTTACTTTAAGTTATGGAGCATTTGATTAGTAAATTTATGACTTTCTAAGAGAAAAAAACATTAGCATAATCAATATAACTGTATAACTAGTTATAATAATAAATAAACAAAATATAAACTACAATAATATGTTAATAACAGTTGATAATGATCCTGCCATTACATCATTAAAGTAATAATAATGTTTATATTGTATATGTCAGAGACCACTGGATCCCATTTTGAAAAGCCTCTATAGTCTGCAAATATTAATCTTTTATCAATACCAATAGTAGCAAAAAAAAAAAAAAAAGCTTTTGTGTTGCACTAGACAACATTATGCATGTGTCACTCTACTACACTAAAAAGTCTCTCTTTACTCGTTCTCTTTCCTCCACTTCTTTACTACACCCATCATAGGACACCTATCCTGAGGCACATAAGCGCTTGCTCTTTACAAAGCCCATAAGCTCATGTTCTCATCCTGAGGACTACAAGTTGCTGCTTCAATCCAGGTCCTGCTCCTGCCAACAAGAGTCCTGTAAGCTTCTGTACCCATTCAAATCCTACTCCTGTCTCCCTGCTCTTGCACGATCCAGGTCCTCCCACGGTATTCTGAGGCCCATAAGGTTCTGCTCGTCTCTCACAAGCTCCTGTCTTATTGCGATTTTACTCCTGCTTCTCTCTTTCTAATTCTCACTATCCAATCTGACTCCTTAACTTCCCCAATCACTACTGCTATGTTAATATCCTTATCACTAAAAATTCCATTCCACATAAAACATAAACCTTTTCTTAGACTGATAGAAAACATAAACCTCTTTATAGACTGAGTCTTTTTTTTTTTTAAGATCCCATCTTCTTGTTCTGAGGGAAATTTTTTCATGCCACTGAAAATTCATGCCTTCTGAAATCTGTATTGTAAAGCGCATTATACAATATCTACATTTATTGTATTGTTGATTAAATATCTCAGTACTTTGATATACTTTTATGATGAGTTTGATGACAGTGTCACTCACAGCTACAGTACATACAGAATATGCTAGGGCTGTAAACAAATACAAACACATTATTTGGAATAAACAGGTTCTTGTTTTTCTTCTTCTTTCGGCTGCTCCCGTTAGGGGTCACCACAGTGGATCATTGGTCCGCATGTTTGATTTGGCACAGTTTTTACGCCAGATGCCCTTCTTGACGCAGCCTTCCCCAATTTTATACAGGCTTGGGAAAGGCAGTTGCCAGGAGTGCACTGCCGTGTACAACTCCAGTGGCTGGGGTCGGTTCCTCAGCCGGGAATCGAGCCCAGGCTGCAGCGGTGATAGTGCCGAGGCCTAACCACTACTCCTCCAGGGACCCATAAAACAGATTCATGTTCTTAACAGATGCAAATGCATATATGAATAGGAGGTGTACTATTTTTTGCAGAAATCTTCCCAGAAAGGTTTACAAGGCATCCGGTTGAGACTAGACGTGTTCAACAGGACTAGCATCCTGCAGAATGTAACAAAAACATTGCATGAGTAGGAGGTTTTTACTTTCATGCGGGTACGAGCGTAGTCAGATATAAAGCTTGCGGGACAAAGAAAGACCACATTCATTAACATGCATTTACAGCATTCACTCATTCATTCATTCATCCTTAGTAACTGCCTGGTTAGGGATGTGGTGTTTTAAATTAGGCTACTAGTTTGTTTATATTTTGGGAAATAGAACCAACCAAATTTGTTGGAAAATATCGTAAGCAAAAATAATAACTGTGTGAAAAACTTTAATGCACACATCTTTAGGTGAGAACATGTTGAACTCAAGTGATGTAGCTGAGGTTGAGGAATTGTCAGAGCCAGAATTCACAGACGATGCTGAGAGTGTTGGCATTTCACCTTCTGGGTGGTTTTCCAGTGTTTCCAGTGGCATAGTGGAGGGTTCACATTTAATTTAAGAACATAATTTTAAAATCCACTTTCCGGGTTTTAGCCACACCCAGTTCGGTTTTAAATCCAAATACATATGCAGATATGGATATTTGAAGTACTGAACAGATACAGATTGTGGTATTGCATTAAACCTCTTCTGTATATTTGTTCTTCTTTGACTTACTGTGGCAGTCTTGAGTACTAACACGTTTGTATAGTTGTGACTTCCTCTGTGTCTAGGTGTGAGTAGGCTGCATGGGTAAAACTTCCTCATGTGCAAATCTTCTTCCAGTTAAAGGTAATGGTGAAAACTCTTTCTTGATGGCTTGTAAGGCACTTTGGATAAAAGACTTAAATGAATAAATGTCAACGTTAATGCATATTACAAAACTTTTATACATTATTCTGTATGACAAAGACTATTTATGATGCCCAGCGTACAAAAGTGTTGAGGGGAAGGAAGGCACCATAACAGCACAAAATGTGAGAGTGTGAAAACACCTTTCTTTTCACTTTTTTTCTGATTCTGTCTTTCTCAATTAACACCAGGTGTCTCGGGAACCACTGTTTCAGAAAAAGTGTGATTGTATGTTAATTGGTGTCTGCGTATGCAACAGAGAAAGTGAACGAGAGTTTAGTGTGCATAAATGTAGTACTTTATCCCATTTGACATATTACATTTAGATATTAATAACAACATTAATGTATCTTCGAAGCATGCAAGAAATTATATTTGGAATGGGCTCAGATTAACGTGTTCCCAGGCTGTGTTTCAATAATGTAACACTTCCCTTGCTTAGTGGAAAATCTTTCTGATTTTAAATAAGCAGGCCAATTTGGGCTTCCTAGAAAAGGCTATGCAGTCTATATCACTCTGCACAACTGAGTGTGAGTTTCCTGTTCTTATCAAATTTACATGTGCTGCTGAAAGGTGCTGTATTCTTATTAAATGAAGGGCTTGGATTTTATTGTGCATTGAAATAGCAACTCACAGGCTACAGCTTAAGCCTTAAAAGTATGTTCAAAATAAATAAAAGGCAACATCTATAGAGCAACACTTTAATAAGGGTAGAGTTCATAGGGCAACATTACATCTACATAAGCCATTTCTGACAACCAACATAAACATAACACCTTGTGTCAACAAAAATCTGTCAGCCTCGAGAAATTTTATAGCGGGTCAGCACAGTGGTGCAGGGGGTAGTGTTACTGTTTCACAGCTTCAGGGTCCCTGGTTTGCTCCTGAGCTAGGGTTACTGTTTTATATATTCTCCCTATGCCCATGTGGGTTTCCTCTGGGGGTTTCCTTCCACCTCCCAAAAAATATGCCAGTAGGTGGCTTTGCAACTCTAAATTGCCCCTAGATGCAAATCAGTGTGCATGGTGCCCTGTTTATTCTCACCTCACACCTTGACCAGGATAAAGCAGTCACTGAAGATGAACTCTGCCTTAAAGTAAAGTGTTACTTTTCAGAATATCCTGACAGGAATGCATTCATATAGATGTTTTACAGCATATGGTGAAAAATTGTAGAATATGAAAATATGAAATGCAGTATACAGCATTGTTTGAGAATAGATTTGTGCCTGGGGTATCCAAATTGCTGCAGGTGTAATGTTTTCCCCATTTGTCATAGATCATAAAAGCTCTGGCAAAAACCATCCTCATGCTGCAATGTGCAACTTATACATCTACATCTTTTTTTCATGAGCTACATATAGTTTATAGTGAGCGACACTGAGAAGGGAGAGGCAGTTTTTCTTTTTTCTCTATTATGGCTTTTCTCAGTTTTTAATGCTTGGGGATCTTTATTTGTTTTTCACCATGGCATATTTCTTTTGCTTTCATGCCCAGGCACAAAGACTCGACTATTAAAATCCACCGTCGAGATGCCTCCACTGAGTTCTCACCTGCTAGCTTCTATTCGTGGCACACATCATATACGTATTGAAGTTGAAAAAAAAAACATGAAATAAGCACTACCACAAAAATTGGCTGATACAATTCATGTGCTTGGGGAAAGACTGCCGGCAGACACTTGTCTTTATAACGATGCTATCTTCTGAGATGTTACTGGGATGAAAGGAAACACCAGGGAGGTGCTGGATTTATTGGCTGGCTCTGACCTTTCAGTGGAAGCTGAGCTCGGTTTACAACAATTTGTCAGCATTCAGGATTTACTCGGTTCTCAAGATGGGGGGTCTGAGGGTTTTAAAATCTTCTGAGAAAGCAAAAAGTCTTCTGCTTCAAGATCCATCCTGGAAACGGTTTTGGCAGCTACAATCAATCATCACCACAAATACTGTCCTTTTTAAGGGTAGTGTGTTTTAGGTGTTTGTTCAATAGTTAAAAACATAATCTCCAATACAAAGAGTGTAAAACTATTCACAGTGTTTTTCGGCTTCAAGGGAGCATATCATGGGTGTTTCTGAATGGCAGATTTTCAGCCGCTTGGTGTACAAAGCTTTGATAACCTTACTCTAAAATCTCTTGCATGCATGTGGAAGAAAATTTCCTTTCTACTCCTTTATGTTTTACACATATTCAAATACTTCAGCGGTTTCTTGTTTTCCCAAAGTCGTTTCTTGCAGCACATCAGTTTTTCGTTAATTGGAAAGGAATCAGAGATGGCGATGAAAGGTACTCTCCAAAAATGTACCTAATCACCCAACGTTTTTATTTTCTCCCTTCATCTATGTGTGTGGCTGTGTGAGTATAACATTACTCACTAAAAACTCCAAAGTGTACCAGAAATGGCAACCGCAGTGAAATGAGGGAAACAACGAGGCACATGTGGAGGCTGAGAAACATAACCCTGGATTAATGTGTTTGCCTGCCAAGTGAGTTATTGAAAAGTAGCGAATATTTACAGAATTGGTAATGGCAAGGCCTTGTGCTCGGTGCTGCACACAGGGAATAACAGGAATGTGGCCTAACAGTTGTCTGAATCTGCATTATTTATGAAATGTTGAAAACATCACTGATGAATTCTGGAGCATCAGACACACAGCACATCTCCAGTTAACCAAAATATGGGTGGGAGATTTTACAGCACTGTGAAATGAGGATGCTGTGAACGTGTCTGTTTTGACAGTTCGCCTTTTTTTCCTCTAGAAAGTTTTCTAATAAAAACTTTTCTGTCTGACAATTTTCTAATAAAAAAGAATCCTTGTCATAAAGAAAGGCAATCCTCATCCCATAAGCTGATATAGCCACTAAAGGGGGAGTATTCATGTTGAGATTGCTAAAACCTTGTTAGCATTTATTTTGCTTCTATATTATAGCAGTATCCAACTTTTTGTTTGAACAAAGCCATGCTGCATGGTCTTTTGGGTAGCACATTCCTGTTGGATACAGGGTCAGCAATATCCTCTTGAGATGATGAAGCAGAAACTGAGCTTGGTTTCCAACTATTTTTCATTATCTGAGATTTACTCTGTTCTAAGTAGTGGGTGTCTGGCTATTCTACTCCAGGCTGGCTGTTTTTTAAAAATATTTCTATAATTGTGATTTTATACCTCTGCTCATTTATCACTGGGACGTAGTCAGGAACAAGTCGTGAGGGGGTGAGCAACTATAAAAAGGAAGAAAAGTCTCAAAATAATATTAATGATTATCTTCTAGCCTGCTGAAGTCTGTCTGAAACTCATTCATAGTCTACACACTTTTAAACCAGGGAGCTAAAACATTCATTTAGGTGTTTTACTTTTGTTACTTTTTTAAAACTATTTCATTAGATTAAGGAGCCTTGACAATGATGAGCTATCAGTCTTAAGCAATATTTCAATAAAAATCATTTTGTCAAGAAGTGATTGATGTGTGTCACATTTAATGTGTCATATTTTACTGATGAGTGTCATATTTCATAGATGGAGTGTTATTTCCTTAGCATAGACAAGCGCCTTGACAAGCACATATGTAAAATGGTGCTGCACCCAGAGTGCAATATTTTATTTATACATATATATATATATATATATATATATATATATATATATATATATATATATATATATATATATATACTATTGGAGCTAAAATACATTTGTGCCACAAACTTTTAGTCCCTTCAATCTAGTCCCTTTAGTCCCTTCAATCATCTACTCAAAGTCAAATAAAATGTTTGCGTAACAGTCACCATAAAGCACTTCCTGTATATGCATAGTACATCTATCTTCTCTGTTACAGAAAATTGTTCTACATACAGTTCAGTTTTAATTTGCGCTCAGAGATTACTGGCAAGATCAAACTTATGGCCCACTATGCCATATTTACTACTACGAGATTGTACAATTCAAAACAAGACCCCCTGGGCTGTATTAGCTTTTCTACCAATTCAAGAAAATCAATTTGCATATTGTGTATCACATGTTGCCTAGGAAATTAACCAGCTGGTGGCAATTGTTACCTGACAGACTCTTTCTGTGTGTGCTCACTAACAGAAGCAATAATATTGTTAACTTGTGCTGCATTGGTCTCCTGCTGTGTTCATTGCCCTTTATTCTCACATTACACATTTTGCCATCAAAGTGTTCCTTCCATGTCAACTCAACCTCCATTTGAGATATCTGAGGCAATGTTGTTTTATTTCTCTCATATCTAATAAAGCCCTGTGTGCGTTATGTTCTCTGCTCTCTCACTATATAGCTTTACTTTGTAGTTAAATTGAATTTATATTATCACAGTCGCTGTCGCCCATAAAGAAACAATTCAATCTGTTGCACACTACGTGGTCTTGTCAAGGGAGCATCACTGTAGTGTCTGAAATGAGGCTGACTTGCTGTCTCTCTCGCTCTGCTAACACAGAACAATAGCAATGCTACAAACTCACTGCTCATTTAAATTTTTTTTTGTTCTGCGTGCATTTGTTTTTCTCCAAAAACATCCAAACAATATACAATCCTTTTGCTGACTTCAGCATTTGCATCCCAAATCAAGGCTGCAGATGCCCACAGAGAATCACAAAATATCTTCTAAACATCAAAATTCTACAAACGATATGTTATTATATTACCAACTACAGTGGATATAAAATGTTAACACACCTCTGTTAAAATTGGAGGTTTTTGTGACAGAAAAGAAATGAAACAAAGATAAATAATAGATCGTTTTCCACCTTTAATGTGATACGGCAACTAACAAAATTCAAGTGAAAATAAATGGAAATATTTTAGATAAAAGAGAAAAAAACATCCAATAACCTGGTTGCATAAGTGTGCACACCCTTTTATAATGGGGCATGTGACTATGCTCAGAATTAACCAATCACATTCAAACTCATGTTCAAACGTAATGAAGGGTTTCTGATTAACCCCTCAATAAAGATCAGCTGTTTTGGGATTTTTCTTGATATCTTCTTGGTTTAATCTGACTGCTAAAGCCATGGTCTGCAAAGAGCTTACAAAGCGTGTATGGGATCTCATTGTTGAAAGGTATCGATCAGGAGAAGGGAACAAAAGAATTTCCAAAACATTAGATGTACCATGGAACACTGTGAAGGCCATGATCAATAAGTGGAGAAAATGGAGCACCACACTGACATTACCAAAAATAGGATGTTCCACCAAAACTGACGAAAGGACACTTAGAGAGACCTGCGACGACATTAAAGGAGCAGCAGGAACACTACTGGTCACTGCAGTTTTATCAGGGGTGTGTAGACCTTTTATATACAGCATGTGCATAAGGGAAAACATGAACATGAAAACTCAAAAGTTCAACCCTGGAGGAGTTTTATCTGCAAATAAAGAGGAGATTGTAAAAACAGAAAGACTGTCTGAAAGGGTGCTAGCATAGTTATGTGAGTCATGTTCTTGGCTCAGTGCTGGAAAGGGGGACAAGCTTCCTTAGTTGAATATCCAAGGTGAAGAAAGCTGAGATCCTCCGCTGGTGTGCAGTGCTACTGTATTTCCCTTGGGGTGCTTAAAGTGGTTATGATCTTCTAGTCATGGGATTCCGCCCAGACGTTTGGTTTGTGGCTGTTTTGGGCCATGTACCTGCACTGACGGCATTAAGACGCACTAGTTTATTCCATCCTATTATTAATGAGGCCGGTTTCCTTTGCAGTTTGCCCATTTGCTAGTTCCTTTGCTGAGTGGAAATAGCAAAGTCCTCATCTCATGACTGTCACCCCACATCTCCACCCCTTCCACTCAGTCATTGAGTGGTTCTAAGTCTCAATACAAGTTCCCTCCCTGTGCAGCATTAGTTACAGTTACCTCCATATTCCACTCGGTTAAACTCACTGTCTGTGTATGTGTTTACAGAGTATATTTATGTATATATAATGTGGTGAATAATAAAAGCTATCAAGTTCTTTGGCCTTTTCCTTCACCTACACAGCTTATAACACCTACATATATGCAGTCCATGTTACTAACCCTGCACTACCCCTCAATCTTAGCAGGGATGTAACAGTTTCTTTTCTCTTTATCGCACTGAAACACATCGTAAAGCAGCAAAACAGAGCAGACTCTGAACTTTGTAGGCTTAAAAGCATTAGTCATGGCTTCTATTAAGCCATGCTGCCATGCATATGCCATATCATATACTATAGACACCATGTGTAGAAACCATGACACTGTGTGTTTATATAAGACTAACACATGCTGTTTATTCAGCACAAGCCTGGTATGCAGAATACTCTTGTCAAACCATACATGTGTCAAGGAAAGACAAAGTACTGTGCCTAATTCGACATCCCAAAGGGCTACTGAAAGAGACTGCTTAAGCATGAGCATGGTCGGTTAAACAGCAGGAGGCCCAGTTTCTCAAAATCACTGAATCAGATCACCACTCCGAACAGTAAAAAAAAAAGAGATAGACGCAGCAGTGTGTGAAACCGAGTTCCTCTTGATAAAGGCCTCAAATGAACAGCAGGGTCCCAAAGGAGTTTCTATCCGTGTGCATCTTTCAGCCTGAGAGAGATCAAGCAAGAGATCAAGGCTGGTAGATACACTGAGGATTGAAGGCACTGAAGAGGGCACTTGGCATTTGGGACTGGTATTACAAAAGCCTGAATAAGCTATCTGCATAATAAAATGTAGCATTAGCACGTACATCGTTAAATGGATTGGATGTGGTACAATCCAGGAAAAATGGCAGCAGTACATGGCATGTTGTGAGCAGACGTTAAAGCAGACTTAGTTCATCCTTTATTAGCTCACCTTCATGTGGTATGTTTTTAGCAGAGGAAGATATAGATGGCAGGTCTGAGGGATGGATAAAGTTTAGATTGCTGTTAAAGGCTCAGTTTAATCTCCCAGTTCTGCATGAAGAACTATTTTTGTGTGCAGTAACTGTATGTTTCTACAGTGAAATTTAAGCATTTTATTCACTTTCAGATTTTATTGGGGGATCAGATTTTGGTGTAAAATAGGCATTATAGTGCTTATAAGACAGTCAGCTGGGTAATCTAAGCTCCCTAACTGAATAAGCCTAACAAAGCCATAGCAGGGTGAAAACAAGGCTGTAGAAATCATTGTTATTGTGCCTTGAATGTTGCAATATAGATTGTATTTTAGTTTCACCCATAAATGTTCTGTAGACTTTATGGGTGAAACTAAAATGGGGATGTATAAACGAATTCAGCTGGAGCTGAAAGTTGATCCTTGATCTGAATCCAATTAGCTAGCAAACTAAAGGCTAGCTAGCTACTGAAATAATGTGAATGAACTCTGATGGCCATGGTAGATTCTTGTAACTGGGTATATAGACAAAGATATGAGAATGGGGTCAAATCAAACTATCTGCACTAGTGCTCAAATTCTAACCAAGGGTTCTTTAACCTCGGAGCAACATCAGTATAATAAAGTACATCAGCTGACAGCCAAATTCACCCAACTTCACACAAGTAATGCCAAGGAGGACTGGGAGATTTTCAAAGAAGTTGAGCCTCTTTGTTTCTTGTGTGTGTGTGTGTGTGTGTGCGTGTGTATTAAGCAATAGGATTCTGCAAGTCCTGAAGTGCTGACTGCTCATATCTGGATTTCAGCTGGGACTACACAGTGCTATTCAGCAAAAAACATCAAAATCTATTCTTCACAACCACCAAAAATGAGAGATGGATGACAAAAATTGTAGCATTGTTTTCCCCTCTATCTGTCAGTGCATAATGCTTTTAATCAGCTTTCTTCAATATTCTCTGTGTCGTCTTCACTCTTGCTGAATGTCATAAAGTCACAGTTTTCTGAGTCACTGCACTTTCTGAAGAATCTGTGTTGTGTTTGTGTATAGCCGACAGCAGTTTAGGGGAGAACGGGTAAAATAAGACACCCCAAACAAGTAGTTGGGAAACTTTATACACAAAAAATCATGTGACAATATTTTTAGAAAGAGGTTATTGCAGTGTGTATTGTATTGTCTTTCACTGTTTGTTACTGTCTTACATTTGCAACTGCACCCTCCTGTCCAATATGCTTGTACTGTGCACTGTAGTATGTACAGTGTATGTTGCACATGAGACAAAGCTTTTCCTTGTGATGTACTGGTATAATGACAACAAAGTTGAACTGAATTGAATATTCTAGGTTTCTGTTGACAATGTAAATGAAAAATTGGTATTCAGCTTCCTCAAGCCAATGACATCTTTGTTTTAAGGTCAGTTTAACCTCCAATAACTCTAACTGCCTCTGTCATATTTGCTTTCATAGGGTTAGAGTATAAAAGGCTTTGTGATAAAGCTAAGATGGATTTCTATGACACTGGAAAAGCATAGCTCTTAACCCTTCTCTGAGGTATCTACTTTAAAATGTCTGCAGATCTTTTTCACTGTACAAGTCAGCCACTCAGTGATGGTACACACTTTAGATTCATCCATGAGAACACCTTTCTTGTTGATAATACAGCTGAGAAATGCTATATGATGGACATCATTCCAACAACAATGGTGAATACACCAAGGACATTATCTATATAAGCTCAAGTAAACTTTCCAAGCATGTCCCTGAGAATGTAATTACCTTGGAAAGGCTTGGAGCACACAGGGGCGTTGACCAAGCCATACAGCATGATCAAATATCCATAATGTCCAGATGTTGTACTAAAGGCAATCTTCCATTCATTGCCTTTCAAATAAGATTCTTCTGAGGATGAATTTAGTGAATATATAAGACAATTTCGATTGTTCCAGAGCTGATGGGACTCAGGACAATATTTGACTGGGATTTGGAGCCCCTTACAGTCAATACATGGAAGTCATGGGTGAAGAAAACAACAATGGATGCTGGTGGATTTCTGGCAACTGTTCCAGCCCAGGACCTTCATTGTGAGTGCATGCTATGGTAATTACAGAGTGAGAGATAAAGGATCTGTAGCAATGTCAAGATTTATTGCTTGATCCAGGAGATTTGGGGATTGTCTGAAGCCAGGGGAGATCCAGGACTTTGGGGTAATTGGATGATATCAGGTGACAAGCAGAGAGATGGTCTCACTGTGCTGGGCACTTGTATTCAGGTATGTAAGCAGACTGTCATGGGATATAGTTCCATCTCCTATGGGTCAAGGGTCTGCCTATACATGGGTGACTCCAGTGCTAGAATCTCAAACTGAAGGACCAGGTCACAGTCTAAAAAGCTCCCAGCTGCTTTAATACTGATGAGTGCTACAACACTAGCCTTTGTGTCTGAATGATGCAAAAGTACTGATTTGTTTCAAAAAGACTGTAACACAGTCACTGCATTAGCATAGCTTTCCGCTTTGGCGGGCTTCTTGAGCACTGGGGCATGTAGGAAACTGAGCGATAAGATTAATCAGTGAGATTAAAGGAACGTTCTCTCTCCCAGAATTTCTGGCAATCTAACATGATTAATCTAACATGGTGTGCTGATTTGCATGGGATCAGGGGCTTGACTCTCCTCTTCACTCAGAGTGAACTGAGCGAGGGCAGGTTGTCGTCCCTCCATCAGCAGTTTATATACCATAAGTAAATACCTAAGTCGAATAGGAAATTCAATGAGGAATAGCTGTCCCAAATCTGTGTGTGGATCTTTTCAAAGTCCCTGGCAAAAAAAGTATCAGTCAGAGCTGGTTCTTTCCTAATGCCAATGTTCTGAATCCTGGCGTAAACTCTGCTGCAGTCTTTTGCACCACTGTTTAAGCATTAATAAGCGCTCACCAGCTCCTTCGCCCTTGGGAGGGTGATTGTATACACTACAGATGACCATTACGAAATGATCATAAGACTGTATAATCTCACCACCGTTAGATCTTATGGCAGTCACCCAAGCTAATGTTGGCTGATATCAGATCATCCATGGAGAAATCCAACAAGCATTGCAAAAGAAAAAAACTGGCACTTGGCTGGGTCTCCATCATACTTATCAAGTGATGACAGGGTGGTTTTGGGAGATCAGTGTAGTCAGGGCTTTTGGAAGCAGAATTAACCACAGTAGTCATTTAAAACCAGGCGATATTTATTGTTGACAAATATCTAAGGAATAACACTGCGCTGGTATATGAAAATTATCCAAAAATAATCCCAGCGCAATGCGGAATGTTTAATATTTTCATATAACAGCAAGCCCGAAGTGTATTATTCCTCTTGATTACAATTAGAATTAGAATTCTTAATTTATTAATGAATGACACATCACACTTTTTAACTGTGTATAGTTATTTTTAAATTATGGAACTCTGTAAGACAAGTTAGTTCCTGTTATTACTTCCATTATAGCAGCTGTAAACAGTCATTCCCTCAACAGGCTCTCTTTTATTCTATGTTAAAAATTATTAAGACAAAAAAATGCAGCTTGTCATGTTACCAGAAACCAGAAGTTGTAAACTCTTCAGCCCTAAAAACATTCCCGTGTTAGAAAACTTACTGACTGTTACAAAGCGCTGAAACCCAAGACTCCTTCTATAAATGTTACATAAATGTCTCTTAGCAAAAAAGCTTCACATCAACAATTCATACTAACAATTATATTCTGTACATATAATTAAAAAAATATTTATTATTAGGCTTAGATTATGTAGAGTGTTTGCCATACAAGTCCATGAGGATGACCTGTTACTATAAAAGCGATATCATATTCAAGAGCATATTAATATTATCATAGAGATGCTGTTATAGAAAATGAATCAAGATCTTCTTTTGAAGATGAATTTGAGAATTCAACTGCACTGTGGTTTAAAAAAAACTGTGGTTTTTATCTGTCCTTATGTACTGTAACTAACTTATTTTTCTGCATTATCATCAATGCTAGCTATCTTTACCTCTCTGTATTGTTTGTATATGAAGGTTTTCCACAAACCGAGATGATGTACACTGGATATCTTTAAATAGCAGATTTCTCCCCACTTTACAAGCTCTAATCCTGATGCTATGTCACTGTTCTCTGAGTAATTATTAGCTCTAACCTCACTAACATATGTAGGGTAATTAGCATTATGTTTTGAATTAGCAATGATGTTCGCTTCTCTTGCACCTCTTCATTACATTGGACAATCTATATGGGACATTGTTCAGCCAGATGAGAAGACGTAGAGTGAATAAGTCATGGGATGGAGTGAAATGTAGTCCTGGCATACCTTGACAAGTTCTATTCTTGGCACTAGGGTGCTACACTGTCTGGAAGTGAGGCCCTTCACATGTATATTTTCGAGGGCTACAGTTCCTCATGCTGAATAATTAACAGCCCATGAGATTAAAAAAAATGTGCTGATTTTTCATCTTGACAAACTAATGGTGTGCCACAGAGGCTAAAGCTGCTGTTTGACTTGGAAATCTGTGGCAATATCTCAGCGACCTAAGCTGAGAGACTCATTGACGGTAAAGCATTTGCATGTCATGGAGCAAATGAACTGTGCGGTGGTACATTCCTCACATTTGCACCGGGTGGCAAGCAGTGTGAAGGTGTTGTCAGTGTTGTCGGTGCATGACGAATGCTTTTTGCTATGTTAGAGCACACAATTAGACCAGATTCATTTCCTAGATCCTAGGCACCACTGCTTTGAAAATGCACTAAATTATCTTGTCTCATATATCCCACTTAAATGAAGTAACAACAAATGCTAACAGCTGACAATGAAGTCTGCTGATACACTCAGTAGCCTGGTATAAAGAACTGGATAATAACCTCAAGTGAGCAGACAAAGACATCCAAAGCAGTTAAGCACATCAATGGGATGTAATAGAAGATGACAGTTGCATTTGTTTCAACCACACTTCATAAAAGTGTTATGAAAAAATAACTTAGGAGGCTCAGGGAAAAAAAATCCTTGGATCCTAATCAATTGTGGGGGCATACAGATTGCAAACTATTTCATTACAGGAATAATATATGAACATTAGGCTGTTGGCAATGCACCCACTTTGTCTTCCTGAATGCAGCTAATGGCATGAAACATGGCACATCAGCCCGATGGAGTTCTCTGTTATTTTGGAGGCTTCTTTTTAAAAAATTGAAGCACAATCAGAGATGTAATCTCAGAGAAAGGCCTGGGTTGGATTCAGTAGCGCGTTCAACAGCATACCAATTTATTATCAATCAGTCAAGTTTAGTGACTGGCCTTAAAAGAGCCAGTGGAGGGGAGAGTTAGTGAATTAATATCTGACTCTCCATCACTGTCAAATAGTGAGTGAGACAGAAAGAGGGAGACAGAGAAAGAAAGAGAAAGAGAGAGAGCAAATGAATAACCCAAACGTATGCTGTGGGGGCTTTGCAGACAGACTTTTTTGTGATTTTCACATAATGGCCCATCAATCCTTGTGTTTGCACTTGTGCTGTATATTATTAATCACATTAGGGACGCCTAATGATGCAGAAAACTCCAAACAAAACAACCAGTCACCCTCCATGAGGCTGCTTCTGAAGGTAAAGGGCAGTGTGTGCTGCATCTCTGTGTGCCTTTCAATTCCCCCAGGTCTGCTGGGTCAGCTGAGGTCAGTAAAGGAGTAGCTTCATGCAGAAGTTGCCACTTTCTTGCTGTTGTGATTTCTTATAAGTAAATTCTAGCAATGAATATCACAGTAGCAGCAAGCAAAATAAACCACTCAACAGCATGGTTTCGGAGTTGAAATGTGTGGGCTGTGGGTCATCCAGCAGTCCCTTTCTCTAAACTAGGCCAAGTCTATAAAGTGAAAGCAGTAAATCATCACTGCTGCTATCGGGAAGCGCAGTGGCATTGTCGCAGCATGTGGCATTGTCACCTCACAGCTCCAGGGTCCTCAGTTCAATCCTGAACTTGGATTACCGTCTGTATGGAGTTTCACTTGTTCTCTCCATGTCTGCGTGGGTTTACTTCAAAGTTCTTCAGTTTCCTTCCACCTTCCCAAAGCATGTTGGGAGATGGATAGGCTACACTAAATTGTCCTACGTATGAATGAGTGTGTACATGGTGCCCTGCAGTGGACTGGTGTTCTATTCAGGGTGTGTCCACACCTCATGCCCAGGGTTCCTGGGATAGGTTCTGAATCCACTGTGACCCTGACCAGGATAAAGCAGCCACTGAAGACAAAATAATGAACAAATCACTCCAGGTATCTTGTTTTGTGTCTCCGATACAAAGCTCTGCAACTGGGATGAAATAGTAGAAGAAACTGCTTTTGTTTGTCTCATATCTGTTTATAACCCTACAGCAGGAGCGTGAGTGCAACAATGAAATTATCTGGAAAGGGAATGCGTTAGAATATTTTTACGGACTTCTTTGGAGGATGACTTTAGAAGATCATTCTCAATCTTAAGTAGCTTATAAAATCAATGCAGAAACAATTTTCTGTAATATTGTATAATCCTATACAGTTTATGGATTTTTTTATATATATGTATTGTTTTAGTCACTGTTTAGTTTTTGTTTTTAGTCCTCCTTATTCATTGTCACCTTGCTTCGTATCAGGTTCATGTTGTTAGATAGCCTTGCTATTTCTTCTTCATGTTTCATATTCTTTGTGTTTCATTTATTTCACTATCAATAAACATTTTCCTGCACATGCATTCATCTCAACAACCCATTCCTGATACTTTGCCATTCAGTGTAATTTTGGTATGTCAGAGTCATATGATAGTGATGGTATGCGATGTGAGATTGCCAAGGTTTTTTTTTTTTTTTGTCTTCAGTGGTTTGCTTCAGTAGCCTGACCTTAACACTGACTTACTGACCACATAAAAAATAAAACTTCTACAATATTTCTGTACTAACTGGCCACGCAGCACACACTGTGCACAGGACAGCATATCTCTGCTGGGGTCTCGAAAAAAAATAATTTAAAAAAAGGAACTTGTACATTGCACATAATTATTAGTCTTCATTGTTATTACATAAATATCTTTAAATGGAATTAAATGAAAAACCCTCTTTTACTAGCAGCAGCACTGAGTCCCAGCTTTGTAATAGATTCTGATAGCAGATGTTCAGATGTTAGGCTACACCCACTTCCAGTTCAAATCCAAATACAGACAGAGATTATGGATATTTGGAGCATTAAACAGACAAAAAAAAAATTAAAAATAAAGAAAGTGGCATTGCACTAGTCTGCAGTGTCTCTTGAGCTCGGTGTAAATAACATCACCATATAGACTCTATAGCACTCTTACATAATTATGCAACAGAATTATGTATATTTTCTCTGGCCTTTAAAAAGTGCATTTTCTATTTATTGCTGTAATTTCTGTAATTTACAGTATTTATGAAAACCTGTGGCCTATTGTATTATGTCACGATTAGAATAATAAACTATAACCACTTAATTATAATCAGTTTGGTTTGTATGTTACATGTTGACATGTTACATTAACACTATTATAAGACTGATTTTATATATATATATATATATATATATATATATATATATATATGTAGTCGACTGAGATACAGTGCCAGTTGTAATGATGTTATGATGTATGCATAATGCTACACCCTTATGTTCACAAAAAACTGTGACTGAACATCAAAACTGGTGAAAGCTGGTGCCTGTTGGAATAAACTATTTTAATAGTTATGTAGATTTATGGAGTAAAAACAGATAGTATTCGGGTGTAGGTACAACGCAGTCAGTAAAACACATACATATGATACAATCTTAATGCATAATGATAAAAATAACCAAAATGTAAAATAATTAGCTGTGTAACATGTAAACACAGGTCCACATATCTGCCATGGAGAAAAATAACACAGGGATCTAGACATACAGTATATAAATTACACATTCAGAGGAGAGGTGAGGTTGTTCCTACAGTACATCAGGGTTCAGGGTTCATTTACATGAGGCAGAAACATTAGGAAACTAATGTTAAGCAGTTGGCATGTCCACACACACATTCTTTCTCATAACTATAGCTTTTTAGTTTAGTAGTTACTGAATAGTCTATGAGATTAATACCTGAAAAGCATATTTCAATGGATATTCTGCATCAATAACATTCTTGTTCTACTCGTATAGTATAATGTTAATGGTGTAACTATTACAGATTTCCTTGTTATGGTATACTGTAATTCCGCTATTGTCCAGCAAAAATGTTAGATAGGGAAGTGAATCTGGGTGAAATGAAGGCTGTGTAATACCCTTCTTTTCTTCAGCAGTAGCTAAAAAGGCTTTTGGTCCCTGGCGACTGTAAACAGGATTTATGTAATTTAATTAAGAATTTGTAGAATTAAGGATATTTATGATTGCGGCAACTGGCCCGAGCTGAAAGGAAAGCAGCGTGTTGCCAGCTTCTGAGGGCTCATAATTCTGCTCCTATTGCTCTCATTGTTGGAGAACACAGTCCTCATGAGAGGCACGGCATGCATGGGTGCGGCCATGTATTTTCTTCTGAAAGGCATTCGTCTGCTCAAGTGATTACTCTTTTAATCAATTCTGCATCTCAGGTAATTTAAAATGCCCTCCAGAATTGGATAGAAAGTAAAGAATTTGAAAAAAGTAGCATGAGTGTGTATGTACGTGTATTTCAGCATTCAGCATAAACCACTGTCACAATTCTTGAAGTGGTCTTCATCAACAATTCTCCACGGCAAAATATAGGAGTTACGGTGCAGCTTTGTGACACTTCTATATAATAAAATTCTCACTATAAAACACAGAAAATCACATGGGGGCTTCTAAATTTTCTGTTTCACAGGAGACCATTCAAAGCACAAAAACATAAACATATTACACTCAAGTGCTTTAAAAATACCTGTCATGCTTATATTAAAAGCCATTTTTATATTTCTGAATGAACCAGATGGGTATTCCAGGGATACAGAACGGTGTGTGACTTGTTTATTAGCAGCAAAGCTTTTACATCTGTATGAGGACACTATTGTGAATAAGCTTTTCACAAGGATTATATTAGAACAGGCAACCTCTTTGTCCTTGGTAATAAAGTGTTCATAAAATAATTGTGGCATCACATTAAGGAGGCTCATAATCATAGTGAGTGTCTATGGTTTCAGTGGGAATATATTTGTCCTCACATAAATGAATAGCAGCTCCCTTTACAGTGGCTCATGCCTGTTAGAAATGTACAGCAGTGTTCTGGATGATGTAGTTAGAGCAGCCCCTGCTGGAGTAGTCCATTGATTCAATTTGGCTGGTCCCTATAAAGACATTTTTTTTAATGTAAATTCTCAAAGAGCCAAAAGGTTTCCTTTTGGTTACTGATGTTAAGATTTAGGTGTAGCATTGCATTAATTAGCTATATTCATAATTATGTCAGTGGAAGGTCCTCACAAGGATAGGAAGACAAATGTGTGTGTGCATATGCGTGCTATGTTGTTGTGTGTTATGTCCATTATGAAATATTAATTGACTGCATTATGTTTACTACATGCACTCTCATAAATTACATTTCTCTTCATTTATTCATCTTCAGTAACTTATTTATCTTGGAGGTCTTGGAGGATCTGGAGCCAGTCCCGAGAACGCTGGGTGCAAGGCGGGTGAATTCACCCCGAATGTGGCACCATGTACATACACATTCACACACTCATTCACACCTAGGGGCAAATTAGCATCCAGTTTATCAATCCACATACATACATGTTTTGGGGAAGTGGGAGGAAACCCGAGAACCCAGAGGAAATGGGGAGAATATGCGAACGTCCACGCAAACAGTAACCCAAGCTCAGGATCAAACCAGGGACGCTGGAGCTGTGAGGTGGCAACGCTCATTAATTTTGTTAGATATTTTGCTAGACAAATTTGCAGAGAGTAAATCACCAGGAAATGACACCAGGGAATGTGTGAACAAAGAACTCTGTTCTGTGAAATTATGTGTTATTTTTTTTGTTTTGTTTTATTAACCCCAGCACCACTACTTGTCTTCAGAGCACCATGAAGTCATTGTTAAGGGTAAATGTTGAAATGTACAAAACATTTAAGTACTTCTGCTGAAAAAAGAAAGAAAGAAAGAACATAGGAGTAAGTAAGAAGATGGTTCTCACTACTTATTTACTAGGGTTAGAGTTTAACCTATTATCTATAATAAAAAAGATTTCTATTTCTCTTATATTTTTTTGCCTTAATACTGATGCAACCCTATTTCTAGGGCAGATGACGAGTGATTACAGAACCACTTTACTTGTACCCTGCATCAGAAGGGTGTCATAGCCACATCATAAACCTGGTCATGTCATATGCTCTCATGCTGTCATTAGTCATGTCAGTTTAGGTTCAGTTCTATTGCATATGTTGTAATGCTAACTTGAGTGCACTTGAGTAAGATTATCATGTGGCATTTAAGCCGTCATGGCAGCAGTCATAAGACTCCTATATCACTCGTTTGGTGTAGACTGTCATAGTAACTCATGAATCTGTGTGACCTCTTCCAAGACGTAAATAAATTCCAGTGCTCCTGATTTCAACACAGATTACAATAGTAGTGACCTGTATCCAAAAATCCTCTGGGTTGCATTACCCAGTTTTACCAGATGGGGGACTTTTTTTAAAGTTAGCCCAACTGTATCAGTAGGCACTCATTCTGAAAATACATTGTGAGCCAACATGCAGCTGTCATTCATTGCAGGATGAATAACATTCATTTATTCTTGCAGTTCAGTCCACAAAAACAATGGTGCTTTCAGAAGGGGTCACAGTGAAAGAACATTACCTAAAATAGGAAGATTTACTCTCATGGTTCCTAGGTTCTTATAGATTAGACACCATTTGGACACATTTGTCTCTGTCTCTCTCTCGCTCACACACACACACACACACACACACACACATACACACACTATTCACCACTATATAACCCAGGGCTTTATACATAAAGAATAGTCTCTTGCCTGTGTAGTCTTTTCCAACACACTGAATAAGTCAGGGCTCAAAAACCCACAGAAAAAAGGAACTCCCTGGGGCTTCTGGCTGAATATGGGTTCTTTTGATCTTCATTATGGTCCCTCCTAAAGGAGCTTTCGGACATGGCTGGCCTGGGACCGCCTGGAGTGAAAGCTAATGAAAGATGGGGGCCACAAAGCTAAATGGCAGTGATTCAGTCCAGAGCGCACTTATTATAGGCTCAGAGTGGAGCACCAGGCCAGCCGCTGTCCTTAAAACAGAGCGAGACATAGGGACATGGTGGTGGGTTAAGCTGCAACGTGAAACGTTAATGTTACTGACACAACTGGGCTCATTTGATATATATATATGTTTAAAATAACAGTATGTATTTCTGTCATGTGATTGAGTGTGATATATTTTTATATTTTTCCTTTCTTACCTGTATAGAAGTAAATTCTATGTCACAGACAGTGGAAAAAAAACATTTCACTGCACGTCGTACTGTGTATGGTTGTGTATGTGACCAATAAAATTTGAATTTGAATTTGAATTTTGACTACATGCACCCATCTGTGCTTTGTGTGTGGGTGTGCATGTCCATCCGTCCTCCTAAGTGTGTGTGCAGCAGAAGGCTCAGACAGCAGTACTCTCAGAGGGCTCCGGAGTGGGGGCGAGTCACAGATGGGCAATGTCAGCCAGAACCGAGTTCAGCCATCACATCCCCAGCGCTATATTCTAACCCCTTACTCATTCACAACCTGAGTTCAACAGCTAACCCTTTTAAACATGCACTTGCACATTTTCACATGACTTCCCTCTTTCACTTGTCACAGGTTTGCACTTTATATTACATCATGGTGCTGCAGGCATAATATTTTGTTCACAGTTGAGTGCAAAGATTTGCATCCCCCATGGTTTTAGAATGGGAAAATGGGAAGTGTATGTATATCTTACAGTTCAGGGCAAAGGTTTGCATCCCCCATGGTTTTTGAATAGAAAAAAAAAACTCCAGAATGTTCCAAAATGTTGAAAATGAAATGTGGGTGTACCCTGCAACAAGGCAGCAAGTAAAAACAGAAAATCAACAGAAAATAATTTCCAGACTTGATTTGAAGAAAATAGTGTATGTCATCTGACACAATTATAATTCATATAAAAAAATGGGCAAAAATTTGCTAAACAATGTGGCAGAGTTTGAACAGAATTAAAGCAGGATGAATGGAGCAGTGAATATTACAACTGAGAAGATTTAAAAGCTGTTCAAAGGACTCAAAAGATATACAAGAGAGTTTTTAAAAACTTGTTAAAATTTATTTGCCTTCTTCTCTGCACTGTATGCATGAAGCTGAGTATACTAATTTGCCTTATTACTTATGAACATACCCAGTGTAAGGCTGTCAGATTGAATTTCACTATTCAAATTATAGTAACATTTTCATATGTATATATTTAAATGGAAAATAAATACATTTAAGTTACCTAACTTAAATACATCAAAACCAGTGACTCCTAGACCAAGATTCCTAAACCATCTGGCTAAATAATCCTTGTCATTTAATGTAGGAAAAGGGGTCTCACTAAATGCATGCCATTTTTGGCATATATTATTTCTTACATTTTTTTAGACTTGTTACCCATTTTCAAATTTAAGATAAAACATTTTAAATTTAATTCCCTCTTTCTAACTGCCTTGGCTGGTCATGCAGCCATCGATCCCTTTCTTCTTCCCTTGTACA
Organism: Pangasianodon hypophthalmus; assembly: GCF_027358585.1. Classification (NCBI taxonomy): domain Eukaryota; kingdom Metazoa; phylum Chordata; class Actinopteri; order Siluriformes; family Pangasiidae; genus Pangasianodon; species Pangasianodon hypophthalmus. The sequence goes on along the minus strand of NC_069733.1, from coordinate 9,844,902 downwards.
TGTCAGACCACAAGTACACTATATAGAGTGTGTTACCAGCTTATGGCTACAGGTATCCTGTACTCCCAAGTTGGCAACAAACATACTGTACATTATCTTGTATCTTCTCTTCTGCTGTGGTGAGTGCATTTTTTCTTACATTCCAGTATCCTCTCTGGAGAACACTCAGCAGCTGCTAAGATTGAGTTGGTTTCCTTTGTTAGCCTTGCTGTTAGCTCCATTCACTATGCTGTTCACAAAGTAACTACTATTGTTCAGTGTGATTCACTAGATTGTAGCCTATAGCATGTCATGTATGAAATGATAGCCTCTTGACTTGCCCCACTAAAATCTATGGTCACAAGTTGCTGCTGACAAGAAATCAACCTGCATCACTTTCCCTATGTATGGACAACCTGGAAGCAGATGTGGCTCAGCTGAAATAAAAGATTCTGAAACCACAACTACACAGAGACTATCTTATAGTCTAATCACCAACCTTCATAATATGAACGCTTTCATTTGACAGTCGTGATGAAATTCACTGCTAGGATTTTCTCAAATGCTTTAAATGAGGTTTTGGACTGACAGCTCAACCACACCTGGGCTTGGTGGCACACACTATAGCTACTTTAGCTAACTGGGCCTACCACTGATACCCATTACTTGTGGTCTCACTAGACAAAACTCAGATGTGTGCTGCCCAAGCACTGTATGCAGATACAAAGATGGCATGCTACTCAGATCTTATGATATCATTGTGTATGGCACAGACTGCCAGTACATTATCCGTTCTACTGCTAGCATTGGAACAAACATTCTAAGGTGCAGACGTTGATCCATCTGCAAGGGAGCTGATCAACAGCACATTCCTGGCAGTGAATCATGTAGGCCAAGTCATGAGGTGGCTCTCTGTCAACCTGGGTTACACACCAAGCCAAGTGTGTTAGCATAGTTCATCTTGTCAGATGTGTGTTAACCATCCCTGTGTAATCTGCACTGTGTGCCAGGAATCCACTTTGGACTTGCTGCAGGAGAATCAGTACAGGTTTCAGAATCCAAATATCAATATGTCAGACAAGCCATGCGGCACCTTTAGGTCACCACAACCATGTCCCACATTCCGACGTCTACAAAGGCCCTGTCGACCTCATTTGAGCCTTTGATGAGAAAAGTCATATCTTAACACACGTATGTAGATCCCACAAAACAAAAGATTATATCTACTGGGACTGCTAGTCAGTGACAGGTCTCCATCCACGTAAGCCACTGCAACATGTCACAGCACCTTGAACAGCATCTCTCTGCAGGTTCGTGAACTTAATATGACCTTTCTGAAAGTGACGAGGCACCTCCATCAGCCATGATTACCCAAGAGCCTGTCTTAGACCAATCCTCAGATCAACTATTCATCTGTCAGTGAGGAAAGGCATGAGGGGCTCTCTTGTCTAAACAGCCTGGCCCACTCAAATAACACAAATTTAAGTGGTGTAATAAACATTATTCCTGCATGCACACATGGATCTTGTGTAGAATAAGAAAAGTCAAATATAGCTGTATATTAGAAACTAGTATTACTAAAAAACAATTATAAAACACTAGCTCGCCAGTTTTTATATAGTAAAATTTTTCCCCTTCCATGGTTTATAATAGACAAACACATAGCCTACTGTTTCAGGAGTTTAGTTTAAAGGGATATTTGACTGTCTTAGTGCATGTGGTATGAATCTTACAAACCCCATTCTGAGACCATTCACAGTTAGACAAATTGAATAATTCCAGTTCTCATGAATGCTTCGTTGGAATCAATAATGATAATATGCATAATGGCCAGTGGCTCTAGCTTTCCCTGGAGCTGCAAGAATTTTAATCAAGGCCTAACAGCACATAATCTTGCCTTTGCAGTGTAGGCTATTTGCATTCATGCTTATAAATTGAGGTCGGCAACGGCCATGTTATTACTGTTCTGCTGCATCAATACTATACATGTTACTGTCAATGTTCATATCTCAGGTCTGTCAGAAGTCATACACAGTAAATATAATAGGTCTACAAACAGCTAAGGCATGCCTGCTTTCTGCTAATGAGCTCATGTAAACCCTGAGGGCTAAGAGAAAGCATTTACACACACGAGACCTATGCCACTAAATCAGCATTTTACTTAGCCTTTTTTAATTAAAAGCAACATATCAACAAAGCATGCCCAGTGCTGTAATTTAAAATGCATGGAATATCTACTGTAAGACTACAAAAATATACCTTTTAATCGACGTAAACTGCTTTGGTTAAGGTTTGTAATCATAATTCTAAAGAAGCTGTGGACATTTCGAAGTATGTTAGGAACCAGCAGAGCATGGTTGGATGAAAATAGGCTCTGTCTTGCCAGTAATGTCAAAACCATGCCTACTGATCCACAGGCAAACCAACATCTTCTCTCAGATGCACAAGCCAAGACCAGTAACAAGCCATTTTCTGTTGGGTTAGTTCAGCACAAATAATTGGAATTGACTGAAGGGAGCAGGCAATAGAGTTTCCATAATACACTAATACACTATTCAGTACGACTTTCTAGAAAATGTAACTCTGTGTGTGTGTGTGTATACTGTATGTATGCATATGTGTGTTTCCAATAGACCACAATACATGTAGGAGTTTGTTACTGCTAATATAGTGTATTTAATGATCAACAAAACATTATGTCTGCATTTCATTCTGGCTTTGCGAAGACATATGGAAGGTAGCAAGAGTCTTAATTAATCCTCATGTAAATTTTCACCCAAGCAAAATGAGCCTTTTTTGCTTTCACCTATCAGAATGTAAAAAGAGCCACTAGAGGAACTCATTTGTAGCCCATATAAATGCTGCTTGTTTTCAGGTACTCTTCCAGCCAAGTACTGCCCAAACATCATCATTTGAAGACAGTTAGAAGGTCAGTAGTATGGTCATGAGTCTGAATTATATGGTTATTGCCAATTATAAACAAACCCTATTATAAATAAAATGGGAATAAGTGTATTAAAAGATGAAAGTCCCTAAAACCACTCCAAATTATTGTTAAAGGTTTTGACTGTATCATGCAACACTGCTCTTTGTACCCTTTGTACATTTCTTTAAAAGAACCTGCACTCACTGGTCACTTTAACAGGAACACCTGTACACCTGCTCATTTATGCAGTTATCCAATCAGCCAATCTGTGTCTTTGATTGTGGCATGGATGCTGGTACCCGATGGGCTGGTTTGAGTATTTCAGAAATTACTGATCTCCTGGGATTTTCACACACAACAGTCTCTAGAGTTTGAATGTACAGGTGTATGGGTGTTCCTAATAAAGTGGACGGTGAGTTCATATAACTCTATGTAGATATTTTTATAAAGTACTAGTCATATGGTAAACTGGGACACTGTATTCCTCCAAGACTGGAACTGGCCTGGACAAGGCATTACGTGACATTTGCATGCAAAGAAATATGTCCCCCTTTCTTAAATTTCACAGAAATGGGCCAAAAAAAAAAACAAAACAAATGCACGGGGAGGTGATATCAGTAAGAGTGCAGAAAGAGAAAGAGTACACGATCTGTGTATGCTCTACTATACAGTACATTCCTTGCAGTGTTTTATACTGTTTATTGTTGTCCTGTTTCAAAAGACAGTGTTGCAAGCAGATATGACTTGTCAGAAAGGGAGCTGATGAACTCCTGATGCTGGGGCACATGGGCTGGTATATGAGGTGAATCTCTGCTAACTTAACATATTACTGTCTGCATCAACCCTGTGGAATCTGTCTTGTGTATCACAGTCACTCTTCAGACCTGCCGCAAATGATACCCTGGTTAGGAGGGAGCAGGTTTCAGATTCACACAGCCAACATGGCTTGTGGACTGATTTTATGGTACCTTTTAGGTCACACCAATCGAATGCCATGTTCCAACAGCCACAAGCAGCCCACCTGCCTTGCACTGAATGCCTCTTGTCTATCCCATGGGCAGGAAACATAACGCTGCATAAGACTTACCACGTAAGTGGTAATTCTCAGGTCGGAATGATGTCATTTTCAACCTCGGTGCATTCGACATACAAAGTGGAAAAAAAAAACATGGACGCCTCCATTTCACCTTCTGTTAGCAACAAGCTAGCCAGCTAACTGTGATGAGTAATGTATGTTTTCCTCCTCTGCCTAGCCAGTGTTATAGATATAACAAATAAAATTGTCTGTATGTTGATTTATCTAAAGCAAATAGTTGTACATACAGTATCATCAATCATAGCTCACTTAAAGCTGTGCTACTTTGTTTACGTCTGATGCCGTGCGCAGCCATGTTGATTTGTCACACCATAAACTGGGAAGGAACTCATAGTTGACGAGTAGGAATTTCAAATTGAAGGGGTGTTTTCTTTGCCTTTTCCTGGTTGGAAGTTGGGAATTACTAGTCTTTCACTTCTTACTAGCAACATGGGTGTGTTTAAGCGGCCTTGTCTCCCCTAATGGTGATCAGGATACTGCCCTACTAGGACTACTGGCTCCTATGTGCCCCCACCAAGGAGTAAAGAATCCAGGACACATTATTATTATTATGTTATGTTACATTATGCCCATTCTCAGGGCTTATAACACAACAGCACAAGGGTAGAATACTGTTGAAGTGGTGAGTAACCAGGCTGCTGGTGATTCTTGTACGGTGGTGTCATTGGCTATAAATACAGAAGGTCATTCTGAACAGGTTACTCATGAGTTTATGCATGAATGTACTGATGGAGGCATATTAATCTCATTAGAAGCCTTATTGAATCATCTCTGAAGCTTGTGATAGAAACAAGTCACTGTTGCTAATGGTAATCGCAAAATATTGTTAAAGGCCAGGGTCAGTAGATACTCTCCCTTCACTGACTCTGTACACAGAATCTGTTGTCCGCCTGCAGACGAATTCTGTACATTACACTAAGCATGTTAGCATGCACCTTCTGAGCCAGCATAAACTTGTGTATATGACCTCATGCTTTAAATCATGGTTAGCTTGTTAGCATTGACTCAGACTGTGCTGGTACTTTAGAGGGGAAATTAACATGTCAGGAACTCGGAGTTTCTATTATTTACACCCTGCTTCTATGTTCACCCAATGTGAGTTGACAGAAAGCATATGAAGATTATGAATAAAGCAGTGGACCCTTGAAAGCATAAGGAGGAGGAGGCACAAATTTTAGAGCAGTCAGAGAGGTGGTGCTGGCTTACTATCCTAGACAGGATGATGAACTCATCTAATATGACAGATAAGAAGAGATGACATCATTCTCGGTCTTTCTCTGCCCTAATTGGCTGTTGAAATTGCATGGTCCATGTTGTCAGCTGCCTCTGATAAATGGCCTACTATACTGAGGCTGTGCCACATTGTTTGAATGACAGTTTCTTCTTCCCTAAGACACTTTCATCATGCATGCTATACATACAAGGCACTGACTCCAATTGTAACCTCTGCAAATATCTCGTTATTCACGTATGCATTTTAAAGCACATTATTTAGTGAAACTATTTCTATGTAATTATGAGAGTGAAGAATATAAATGGACCTACTGGCAAGTTCTGGGTGTTAAAGGAGTTAAACAGAGCATCCACTAGCGAGTCTGGTATGTTTTATCAATAAATGTAGCCAAGAACTTTGACAGAAAGAAGCGATATGAGTAACAGATGATAAAGTACAGACATTCTCCGTCAGCTTGTCAGCAAACACAAAAGATTATCTTGTTTTCTCACTACTACCTCCCTCAAACCAACCTCTTTAATAATGTTAAAAATATGATTACGTGAACACTTTTCAGTGCAATAACTACTGTATATCTTGCTCTGAAAAGCTTACAGGGTCACTGTTCAAAAGTTTGCTTTCCAGCAGGCAAAAAGGAGGTTTACACATTAAGTCAGTCAGCCTGGAACAGCTCTGTATCTCTGTAAAGCCTGCTGCGAGAAGCTTCAAGGTAGGGGGGGCGTTATTAACATTAACGCTTAGTCATTTTTCATTTCTTTTTCTATGTATCTTTTTTTTCCTAAGGGAAAGACTCTTAATGATAGTAGGCACCCAGAATGCTCCAGTCAGTCTGGCCAGGGCAACATCATACGGGAACAGAGGTGGCCTGCTCCTGGGATGCTGGGATAGAATTATCTGGAAATGCCATTAAAAGCTGCTCCATTGTAGGCACCATGCCACAAAACGCATTTCTCTGTGACAAGGCTTTCCATTTATTTCCATTCTCTCTCTCTCTCTTTCTCTCGCATGTTTCTGTTTTGCAGCTCTTGATATTGATCGTGTACAATAAATTGAATTAGGTTGCAACAAGATACAAATCATGCTCGAACTAGCGATTGCTACTGAACTTAGTCAGTGTGACACAGTGTGCACAAGGTCAAGTAACAAAACTGCATTCTTCAGTGGACTGTTCTGTTTTAAATGAAGCAGGAAACCACGTTAACACACTCACGCCCTTTCTGAATCGCCATTATGCTGTGAAAATTCTCTCCCAATTTAGCCCAATGAGGCACATTCAATTTACAGTAATTTACTGTGACAATTTTCCATTTAGCTTAATGACTCTCATAACACCATGCAAATGAGGTGGCATTATGCGCACAAGTGGCTCTCGGCAGAAATTAGATTACCACACGTATCTTGTTTCCTTTATTCCCTCTCTGCTACAGCTCCCAAAAGAAATCCAGACAATAGTACTGCTCCAGTGAAATTTGCCGTTTTTAGCGTTTAGGGGTGGAAGTAGTTCTTAATGTTGCCTTTTTTCTGTTTTTATGTAGAAACACCATATTTAAAAAGTTTATATTGTAAAATATTTTCATTAGAGAAGCACAGGCTTCCATCTGGCATTTCTTGTTATGGTCCATCCAGGATTGACTGCTTGCCAACTGTTGGTTTAATTATACTTATAATTTCTTCAGCAGGCTTTCGTTGTTCAGTTGGTTGCAAATATCCATCCGATCTATTGCAAATATACTTCTGTACAGTAAATGGCTTATATAAGCATGATGAAAATTATACTATTTTACTATTACAGTATATCACTATACATTTACAGTTTGCTCCAGTGATAATATTCCTTTCAGCAATTACCACAAGCTCTAGAATAGAAATTCAGGTCAGTGGAAGATGGGATTTTCTACCTGGACTATAAATCTACTAACTGTAGCTTCCGGGAACCCAGTTAAAGCATCATAACTTCATGCCTGTTTACTCCACCTCCCCATGGGAACTCCAGAAAGGTGAAGCAGACATCCCATGGCATCCCAATCTATTTTCAGCACACTCTGAATGCAGATAAGTGTGGCTCACTATGTAAGACAGCACAAACACACTTATACATGTTGCTGGAGAAACAAACACTCACCCCACACTTGTAAAAAGTGACCCCTTCATGCATCTATACACCATGTATGATGTGTAGGTAAGGGCGGTAATCCTGATGTATGAAATAAAATGGGTTTTTACTTTTTTAGAATACTTGTGACATCATATAAACTAATCTCAAACATGTCACACTAAGGGAAAATACTGTATATTAAGTACAGAAGGATTGTTTCAGTGTAAACTGCACTCACATCACTGAGGAGAAAATCTGAATTTATATATTTATTATGTATTATTTTCACAGACATTACAATAAAATTATTATGTGAAATATCTTTCATGGATTTCATTTACATTTCAGGTAAAACGCACATCATGTTCGTGTTTAAAGACACTCACCTTGATTGGGGAAACACGGTGACACAGCGTTTCCACCTCTCAGCTCCAGGGTAAGTGTTTTGATCCTGAGCTCGGGTTACTGTCTGTGTGGAGTTTCACACATTCTTCCAAAAACATGCTGGTAGGTGGTTTGGTGATTCAAAATGTGTTTGAATGTGTGTGTGTGTGTGTGTGTGTGCATCATGTCCTGCAATGGCCTTGCGCCCAGTGTTCCTGGGATAGTCTCCAGATCCATTGTGACTGATAAAGATAAAAGCGGTTATGTCATACTTTTGGTTGGATATGTCATACTTTTCTTTCTTATGGGACTATTAGTATTAAAATTCACCCCTCCCCCCAAAAAAGACCATTACAAGAGAGATGTAATGGTTTTTACTGATGCTTCTGCAAGATTTAGTAGCATGGACATGTTACCTAGTGGCCTTCGATGAAGAACTTGTTTTTTCGAGAACATAAATATATCAGTAAATTGTATGATTGTATGGAACAAATGTATAATGAATGAAGTGTATACAGTATATTTATACATATGCACATGTAAAGAGAGAGAAAAAGAGAGAGAGAGAGAGAGAGAGAGAGAGAGAGAGAAAGGCTGAGCCTATTGGTAGGCTTTTTTTAATGAATTAATGTGACACCGATTGTTGATTACGGTGTGCATCAGATTTTTAGTGGGCCTTAAATTGTGTAAGAAAAATAGGTTTACACAGTAAGAGGTATTGTTAACGTGTTTACACGCATCCATCACCCACAGCTTTGGCAGCATGCTCAATACGCCAATGCAGCAGGACGCCTACTCTACTTTCCTGCCTCTCCATCTTTTCCTACTTTGCATTTTTTCCTTTTAACCCTCGTGTTCTTTTTACTACTAAGCAATATATCTTCCACTGACCCACGCATTACATCAATACAGTTTTAAAGTTTATTACGAAATACCCAGTTCACTTAGTTATCTTAGTTTCATTTAAACTATTAACCACATAAATAAGATTTATAAGAACACATAAAACTTCTTCACGTGTGATTCTCTTGAGGTCAGCTGTACATAAGATATGGTTAAACGTGAGAGGAGTCAAAATGCTGTTTTGTTACACGTTTACAAAGATGTTAACACTTTTCTTTCTTCTTGGTACTCTTTGGACAAAATGATCTGTATTATAAAAATAGGCCTTCATCTGAACTGCTTTTATCCTGGTCAGGGTCATAGGTGATCTATACCATCAAATGCAGGGCAACACACACACACAAGCATCGGGACATTTCTGGCATATTTTTTTTGGAAGGAGACCAGAGTACCTGGAGGAAACCCACAAATTCTGCATGGACAGTAACCAGAGCTCAGAGACTGGGACACTGGAGCTGTGATGTAGCAACACTACCTGCTGCACCATGGTGCCACCGTATAAAATAAATCATCATTCCTTCACCTTCAGCATCCTGGTCAGGGATGTGGTGAATCCAGAGCCTGTCCCAGGAACACTATGTGCCAGGCTGGGACACGCCATGGACGGGACGCCAGAGGCAATTTGTCATAGCTAATCCACCTCCCAGTATATTTTTGGGAGTTGGGGAGAAACCCCAAGCTCAAGGATACCTCAGAGTATCTCAATATCAGGACCAGGAATCCTGGAGGTGAGCTACACTACTTGCTGCAGCACCATGCCACCCCTATAATATAAATGTTTCTAAAAATGATTTGTCATGCTCATTAATGAAATTGAACCAGATACCTTAGGTTTCATGATGACAAAATCATTCTGTTTTATTCTGTATAAAAATAAAAAAAAAACTTGGCGTTTTGACAGGGTTAACATGTACACACATCTTGGCAAATAACAGGAGCAACACTTCTCAACATCTGCTCATGCATTTTACCCTCTCTTTCTCTCTCTCTCTCTCTCTCTCTTGCTCTCTCTCTCTCAGACAGACACAGACACAGACACAGTAGGTGTCACTGCTTCCACACTTAGCTCATATTGTATGACTGACAATTAGCACCATGGTGCTTTGATTCTCATAGCCAGCATGGCAATCACAAGGAAGTGAATGGGCCTGAACAAAAGACCCAAAAATTACCCCATTGTGAATACTGATGTCTAACTGTGTGACACTGTAAGTGAAACATTTTGAGAATCACAGTGGCATTTCTGTTGTTATAAACAGCAGATGTGACTGTCATACCGATCTAAAGTCTTCATGATGTAATTTACTTCACACATAATTGGTGGAAAACAACTGCAATGCACCAAAGCATGCAGTGTTTTGAAGTTTTCTTATCTGATACAAGCAGAGTCATTGATCAGAGATTTGTCCCCAAAGCCAACATCTGGCAATCTGCACAAGATCTTTCAATTTTGGAATGTTTGTTACTAATGATATTTTTGTGATACTGAGAAACAGCATGTCTCTCTGATTCATTCAATGGGAAGATAAAAATGCTGAGCTGGTTTTGCACTGAGCTGTCTCCACCTCCCTCTTGTGTGACGGCTATGTGTGTAGACTGACAGTATGGAGGGGACGGGGCATCATATCAAAGCTGAAACATGTCACAGCATGAAGAGTGGTGAAGGTTGACAAAGAGGAGGGAGTACATGAAGGCTTACAACCAACTTGTGGTGGTACTTACAGAAAAGTCTCATGTAACTCTTGCATGTGGTTTTTAGACTCTGCTGAAGATTTTCACACATAGTGGACTTTTGACATATCACATTTTTAGGCTAATTCTTTTTGTGTACAGGACGTCACATGTGAAAGATTTATGATTATGCATTTCACATGCATCTTTATTATGATGTCTCTTGCATTTCACATGTGATAATATGAGTAATATGTGATCACATGAAAATGTCTGGAGGTGCATTTCAACATGTTATGCCCTGAAAGTGCACAACTAAACACATGACATCATGCGAATAATATGTGATCACATGTGAAAAAAAAACTATAATCACATAAAAAATATATGATATCTGATATGATCCAATGCAAAAATAAATTAATCGTGTAAAATCACATGTGAACATAATTGAATTTTGTAAAAAATCACATTTGAAAATAAACTGTATTAAAATAAAATGTGAAAAAATCACATAAAAGCATGTTAATCAAGCTCTACAAGTGAAAAGTCCATTACATGTGAAAAATGTGTGAAACATAGTGTGTGAAGGGTTTCTAAAATCCACATGTGACTTTTTGGTAAGGGCGGCTACTCCTTATAACAAATGTGAAAGAAGCAATGTGTCAAATTCTTAGTGGAAGAGAGGCGGGTACCAGAAGAACATGCTGGCCAAGAGAACTAGAGAATCTACAAACAGATGAATGTCCATTTGCGTAAGTTTTGAAGTAGACAAAATTTACCTACCCCCAATTTTAGTGGCAAAACCAACCTTGTAGCACAGACTCTATATTGATTTATAAGTACACCAACAATAAACTCGTATACTTTTGATTCTGCCCATGATGATAATACTTACCGCTGCTCCTGCTACATAAGCTTGTTAGGTGAGCCTTTTACACATACAGTAGATTAACTCTACATATGGATTATGCAACTGAGCGGAAGCAGATGTTTAGGGCCGGAGATAGTAGGGGTGATGAACACAGATGCATCCAGAACCCTCTAGTTTTCCATGGATACATCAGATTTAAATCTGATTACACATTTCCGGTAGTTCTCAATCAGGTAATGCAAATTGAAGCAATGTTTAAATAACTGGAGCATTGGCTCACCAAAATAAACCACAGTGCTCATTTATACAGTATACTGTAAGTGTACAGTATATGCATTTATATAAATGGTAGAACTTCACAGATCACATTTTGTGCATTATTGATACAATACTGATATCTGAGGTATGAGTACTGGCCCATACGTCTGTTGATGTGGTGAATCTGTAGGCATGAGGAATAGGTTTATTAAAAATGGCTGAAGATTTATATTTAAGTGATGATCAAGTGGATAGGAGGAAACATGTCATTTAATTTGGGAAGCTCTGATTTGGACTCAGTAAATTGACTAGTTGGTGTGACAGCGTCTTATGAGTACAGTCTTAGAGAAAAAGGTGCTAGGCTTAACATTTCCTTGTCAGTGGAATGGCAGCATCAAAGGTACACATCTTTATGTATGTATCTTATACATATAAGAGGTGCATGTAGGTGTAAAATTTTTGTGTAAAATCTAATTATATGATTAAAGATACATATTGCAGATACAGAAGATGTACCCCTGTGATAAGGAAAGCTAAAAAGTTTATTACTCTTTTTTTTTTTTTTTTGGAGAGTGTGGTTAAGTTAGCTAGTATCGATGAAGATCGTATCGATGCACGCGGCGCTCTGTTGAGCTGGTCTGCGCGCGGGGCGCACGGGCACGCGCAGGGAAAGGAGTGGGACTGGGAGCAGCTGTGGCAAATGTTCCAACACTGCACTCATCTCGAAAGAAAGGAGAAAGTTTGGCAGAAGGAACGGCCATAACGCGTTCCCCGAGTGGAAATGAAGAAAGAGAGGAGTGTCGGATACTAGAAGGCAACTGCGGACCGTGTCAGAGAACAGCTCGGGGCCTTTTCTGGAACTCTTTGGAAACAAAATAACAGCCCAGAAAAAAGCCTGGCGCACACACTCACAATAAAACCACACATTCCCGTCAAGTGGACTGCTAGCAAGAACTGGCGCTGCGGCAACACACCGACTGATTACTCAACTTATTCTGGCGTTTTTACTTTACGTTATTTCATATTCGTCTCATTTTCCCCGTCTAAACTCGAAACTCAGGAAACAATGAAGACATAACTCATCCAGTGTACCGTCAGCTAGCTTTGGCTAGCTAGCTAGCTATCGTGTGTGGACTAGCCAGCGCTAGCTAGCTAACGGGAGGCGTGCGGTGTTTACCGAGAAAGTTTTGGGCGACGCTTTAGAGATTAGAGGAGCGTTTTGAATAAAGGAAGAAGGAGCAGGCTCTCCTCTTGTGTCGCATTTTAATGGACGCCGAGGTGCAGAACGAAGGCAGGAGCACAGTGGCATCGGACGGTCGAGGCCCCGAATCGACCCAGTTTCCGTTTTATGCCAAACCGACTCGAGTGCGGGTGAGTGAGCTGTGCCAAGCCGCTGCGCAGAGCTACCGGCCACCGTCCGCCCCGTCCCCTGACGGCCTGAGCAGCGCGATGATCTACCCTGTTGCCGGAGAAGAGCTCACTCGAGCCGGGTCAAGCTCAGGACCAGGCGGAGGCTGCTGTTCCCCGGGCTCAGAGGGACCCGAGAGCCGCACGTCTCCCAGCTCGGCGGCTCCGGACGGGCCTTCAGGCTTCCCGCCGCTTCCGCCGCCGCCGCCGTTTTTTCCCGGTTCCGGAGTTCACGGCAGCGTGGACGAGAGCGACCAACAGGACGGAGCGGAGTACGAGGAAGAGGAGGCTGTGTTTTCCCTCTCCGCACCACCCACTAACCAGTAAGGATGTTTCTCCATTCCCATCATTCTTCTTAAATACCTAATGACACGTCTGTTTACCTCTGCTTAAGGAAGCTCCTCTGTAACTTACATAAGCAAAGGTCACACATGACATCCACAGTAGAGCAAGTTTCACCAATTCATTAGAACTTCTTACAGAAAGGGCGAATGCTACACAGTACTGAGGTTTTGGGGAATTACAGTAGGTTTTAGATATATAGATAGATAGAATAGGGTTTGGAGATATTCTGGTTCAAATCTTATACTTCGTCACTTCCAAGAAAACATTCAGAATTTTTTTGATGACTCATCCTGTACTAGTCTTGTGTTCGTCCAATGAAATGCTCTCTAGCACATACATGTCCCACCCCTGGGTGCAGGTCTTGCACTACAGTAACACCTTTTTAGCAGTAAACATGGTTCTCTTGTGCGTTTTCCCGCACATTTTTCCCTTTTCCAATCATCCCTTGCTTGGAATTTATTCATTTAAAAGAAGGTGAAATTTGTGCAGCTTCGCAGTTATTAGACATGAGCAGTGCTTTACCAACTTCATGCGGACATGTCTTGCTGTCTCAGACTAATCAAGAACATGGTCCTGTTTTTAATACCTTTTCGGGGCTTCTCCATCAGTAAGAGTAAGTACTATCATTTTATCAGTAGAGTAATAATTGACTAACTCTAACCCTAGCTATAAGTCTACCATGCAAATGCGTCTGAGCGATGACCCTGCAGCTTTCCATCACCACTGGCGACCTTGGCTCAGACGTGTACGACATTCAGAAACTCCAGAAACATACATCTTGTTGTCCAGGAAATCATCCCCTTTAACATCGACAGCGAGTGTGAAGATGTCTGAAAAGGCCATCCTCCACAGCTGAAGAACTCTTTGCTGTTCTCCATATTTAGTGAATTTTCTAAGCTACTGTCATGTTTGTTTAGGTTCAGCAGGGGTGTGGTGTTTCTTCAACCCTATACATCACCATACGCAATCAAATCAGGACGTTTCTTGTGGACTTTAATTGAGATTCGTGTGCAAGGCACTTTTGCAAACTGTGACTGACTTTGATGCCACCCAGAGTGCTGCAAAATTCTATAACTCGCTGAGTTGTTCCTCAAATGTGAGCTGCATCTTCATATTTAAACTTAAAAAACTAAAATTAACATTTTTGCTTATGACTCATGATTCATTTCCCTTTCAGAAAAACATTACAGGCTCACCTTCCTCAAATGGTGTAGCCGCTATTGCAGGCCCTCCCGGTTAGACTGCTGAGTGAGTGATTAATACACCGAGAGTGACATGGCAAGCAATTTGTCAAGAATTGCGTATGACATTGTGGTCAGAAGTGGATCTATCAGATGGCACAAAATCCCTTATGATTCACATCAAAACAGATGACAGAATTTAGGTGTTTTAAAGGAAAATATTACCAGTACATGTTTCTGTAGGTCTTATTCTCTTTGATTAAAAGTCACGGTTAAAACCACATCTTGGGAATTCATGTCATTATAAAGCATTTGCTGAATACATATGTGGTGGCTAAACCCTAGCTTATTTAACATAAAGCATTCACAAGATGGCAAACTTATTTATTTACTTATTTATTTAGAAGATTGACCCCAGGTTATCTTGATATAGCTGATGTATGTAGAAATTTGTACGCCTACGATTGCATATCTTCACACACCATTAAAAGGTGGAGGTTTCACAGACTGTACCGCTATTATGCTTCCTCTTGACCTTTATCAAGCTAAAGCCGTATTGACATGAGAATTCATAACACAGACCAGTAAGCTATAGTTATAGGAGTTAATTTTGCAGATACTTTTACTCATTTATTTAAATTTACATCTTATAAAATGTTATTTCTTTGCACATAGCGCTGAAATTCTGTTTTTACCAGTGTCTGTTTTTTTAAATTTTTTTCTTCTTTTTGAAATCAGTTAATCAAAACTAGAGATAATATATATTTACTTTAGGTATTAACTTGATATTTTTGGAGAGACTACAGTGTAACTCTGGGCCAGAAAAAACAACACATTTCACATGGATTCAGAGGTGTGCACCATACTGTTAATCCCACTCCTGCCAGCTCTTTCAGTTATTTTAGTTTGTACCTGCCCACGATATTTTCTAATGAACTTAGTTGGTTCTTTCTCCCAAATGAGCCTGACAAGGATGGAAAAGCTACTAAAGATAAATGAAAACGGTTTAACAAGCTCGTATGTTAACCAGCGTGGCCTTTCTTTGTCCTGCCAGCTTTGTATTTGACTCCTGCTCCCACCAGGATGAGAGTAAAAACCTCCCGCTTCTGCGACATACAAAAATATTTTTATTAGGACAAAAACTCTACATATGAGGAACGAAGCAGGTATATATCTTACATAGAGATTAGCTATGCCTTGTGAATAATCAGATTTCTAGACATCATTGAATATTTAAAGAAGAAGAAGTATTCGTTTGTACTGGTTTATGAGCTGAACAGATATGCATTCAAATGTGGAAGTTTACTAATGCACAGAGGAAGGATAATACCATTTACTTCCAGCTTTGAGAATATGTTTTTACCATCCAAAGTTGAGAGATGTGCACATGCAGCAACACTGCATCTTTCTGAACTGCTGCTCATGCAGTGACACAGGGCAAAGAGTAATAACTGCCCTCTTCTGTATGCATGAACTCGCAGACGCGCAGGCCGCCGGACGCGCCGTCGTTGTGGCATCGTCAGGGGAATCTCCAGATGATATGATGAATGCAGTGAAGCCTCTGTTTAGTTTGTTACAAATGCTGATAAAATGTTTGTTTCTGTTGGTTGCTGTAGTTAATTCTTTTCAGTCTCAGAACACTCTGGATTGTATACTTCTTGGTGGTCATTAAGCTTGGTGCCCATTATCACTGCTTCTTGTTTCCAAACCAGCAACATTTTGGTGCTGGAACCAGACCGATTTCACCAGCTCCCTTTTACCGGGACTGCCTTATCTGTGGGAAAGGGCTATGGCTACAAACCAGAGATATTAGAGGAAAAAATATACATATATTGTGCTATAACATGATAGATTTGTACACTTGCCAATAGTACGCTGATTTGAGGCTCTCCATGAGCTGCACTTTTAGATTTTTAGTGCTGGATTGTACAACTCTGAGTGGGAGCTCATAACTCTGATTAGTTTCTCCTGTATCTTCCTCAAAAACAATGTGAATGACTGAAGCCTCAACAAAAAAAAAAAAATTCCTGAGGCTTTACGCAGGATTCTTTCTAGAAATATTAACCATTATTTGGACTTTTTCCACAGTGAGTCTAAAGCATTGCCATGCTTTCCATGTAATAAATGATAAAAATAGTTATCTTCCGGAGTGTCGCGCTCAACTCATTCCTATAAACGAATCTTGAAAATCTACTGGTCTTTCCATAATCCAATCATAACAGTGCGTGTAGTCATCACGTTCCCAGATACCCTTGGATCCTGTGCTGCAGTGAGTGAGAGCAGTGGAAAAAAAAAAGAAAAGCTGCTTTTGGATGTGCAAACCTATTCCTTGAAATGAGGTTAGATGGGGTGTCTTGTTTGCAGCATGTGTGACTAAATATTGTGCTTTAGCACACCACAGACAGCCACAAGCATTCATGCTTCTGTACAACGCAGCTCATTCATAAACAGCAGTGCCAGCAGTTGGGATAAATATTTCACAGCTGCTAACCAGTCTGCTACTTACTCATGACAAAATGGGAAAACAGCGAAGAGGTCAAACAACCGGGGCACAAGTCAATTTTTGAGTTTCCTATAAAGATTAGAGTGGATTTTGAATTATAAATGGTTTCAACTGGGACCAGAGAAACTGGTTGGACTGTGATATCTGTAACATTGTTAAAGTGTTTGCCAGACATGCAGGGAAGAGTTAAATTGAGCACCGTTGCTGATTAATTGGCTTTATAGGAACACTGGGCCACAGTGCTGCAGGATCTGCAATGGATCGGTTGGACTCTTGAAATGGCCTTTTTTTTTGTGTAATTCCTCGTGTGCTATTAGCTCAGTGCTCATTAGCTCAGTCTTCAGTAGGCTTTTGCTGTACAGTGTTTAAGAAATCCCGAGTGGATTGTTGTGTCGATTGTCATTTAAATGTTTTTGTCTTTTAGAATGGCTTTGCTTTTTAGCCTCTTGTCAGTGGTGCACTAATAAGAAAAGTGTTTTTTTCCTCATATGTCGTACTTAGCCCGGATGTGATGAGAGTTCTGTATGACTTTTAAGGAGTAAAGTTCAAAGACATCATTGCACCTTGTCTATGAAAACATCTGTGTGATCTGTTTCAAAGCAAACTCAGCCATGCAGTCTTCTCTCGAAAGATTCATTCTCATTTTCACACCAATGTTTCCACAGCGTACAGTGACGGTGTGTACGTAGGCTGGATGTCTCGCTCCACAGAGAGCTGTTAAAAATCATCCTATGCTGTTCAATTTCAAAGAAACAGCCATGATGTACTGGATAGCTGATTTGCGTAGTATTCCGCTGTACACAAACGCGTAGTCAGAACATTCAGAGATGCACAACATTAACGTTAATAATTTTTTGGTTTCTCTCACTGCCTGTTGCACTGAGTTCTGATATTTGTAGTATCATTGCTTATGACTCTGTACGAAACGTACATGCAAATGCCACAGTATATGTGAGTTAAACCCTTATCTTGCTATTGGTTACTAAATGTTAGATATTTATTAGACTGTCTTTCAGTTTCTAAGCATTGTGTATGATACTCTCAGCATCTTCATTTTGGTTCATTTGGAAAATGAGTAGAAGTTTGGGTTAAGATTAAAATCTTAATTCGAAGACTACTAATTTTAATTTACAAAGCATTTTTCAAAAAGCCGGGAGGTAATCCAGAGGCCCGAAAGAGATAATGCACTATATGGCCAAAAGTCTGTGGACACCTGACCATCACACCAACTAAGGGACCCAAACATGTTCCAGCATGTTCCACAGTGCCCCTGTGCACAAAGCGAGGTCCATGAGCTTGATGTGGAAGAACTCGAGAGGCTTTTACAGAGCCCTGACCTCAACCCCACTGAACATCTTTGGGATGAACTAGAACGCCAGATTGACCCCAGGCCTCCTCACCCAACATGAGTGCCTGGCCTCACTAATGCTGATGTGGCTGAATAGACAAATCCCTACAGCCATGCTCCAGAATCTAGCGGAAAGCCTTCGCAGAAGAGTGGAGCTTATTATAACAGCGAAAGGGGACTACATCTGGAACAGGACTTTCAAAAAGCACATGTGGGTGTGATGGTCAGGTAGATGTCCACAAACTTTTTAGCCATATAATATACATTTGGTCTATTCGATAACAATGAGCAATTAAAAAGGTATCTAGGTACTGCAAAAAATAACGGCAGTAAGCAGTTACTTTTGTGGAGTAAAAAGTAATGCAGTACCACTGCACATGTGTAATGGACTGGTGTAATATTTAGGGTGTATTCCTGCCTCACATCCAGTGTTCCCAAGATAGGCTCGGGATTCACTGCTGCCCTGACTGGGCGAAAGCACTTACTGTAGATGAACACTGATGTACTAGTGCAGATCATGGTTTTGACAACTCTACACTATTTGCCCACACAGGCAAATTATACAATACAGATGAACTGCAAATATTATCTGTGAATGTTACACAAACAGTAAATGCCTTCTGCAAGCTGCACTTTATGTGACAGTTTAATTGGTTTTCTTTTAGATGTGCACGGAGTACAAAGCCTTGGTTGCTCTCGGGTAAAGCCGGCTACATGAAACCCTTCAGGCTGTTTCAGAGTTGACCCCCACTTCTTAGCTCAGAATTCTTTAGTAAAAGTTTTTTTTTCCCAGTTCCTACCAACTGATAGGTAGGAACATTTTGTGAAAACAACACAAGATTTATGCATTTCATGACTGTATGTATGTTACACCTTTTTATGTTTATTCCTCTGCTCACTAAAGATGAGCTTTTAGTCCTCCATCTGAATATCAGTGCCCATGTGCTGCTAATCTTTCTCTCTGTGAGTCTAATATGCTTTGACACTTTGTCATGTGTGAAGGAAAACAAGGCTGATTCCCAGCTGTTCCTGCACATCATCTCCACGCTACCTTTTTCCAGCACAGAAACTTCAGGAAAACGGCAAAGTTAGCTCAGACAATTTGCATAATGGTTCGTTGTTCATTAATTTGGCAGGTATGAAACCTCCATCATGAAATGATTATTTTAAACTGTTAAGGAGAAATACTTTGACAGAAGCATTTGATTGATTATTTATCTGTGTCATGATTATGAATGTGCAAAAGTGCTAGTCAGATGGGTTCTTTGAAAAGCTAGTTGTATAATCGGTCTTAAAATGAATCGACAATTTTGTGTAGTCCTCAGAAGGGTAGTATGTAGCAGGCCTAATAAACACATTTATAAATAAAACATAATATAATAATATGCCTCCTTTATCAGAATATTAGCTCACTAACTGACGTCTAAATTAGATGATCATTTTGGCCCATCCCTCGTTCTTGATCCATTCGCAAATGGTAGTGAGGGAGTGTGTGTGTCTCTCACACACACACACACACACACACACACACACACACACACACACACACACACACACACACACACACGCAGTATCACTGCATAGTGGCTCTTTTCCTGCACACGGTGGCTGCTCTCCACCCAGAGCCTCTTCTTACTCACTCTTGGCTTTATTTGCCTTCCACAGTAATAATATGGACATGACATATAATTCTAAACATCTGGAAAAAAGATTCCTCTCTGATGGAAACTTCTACAGTCTTCTGAGAGCAAGTGAAGTTTACATTCAGCCTCGATTTTTTTTTTTTGATACTGTGGACGTAGATGTAGCAGCTGCACTGGACTGGAGAACAGAGGGATGAGCTTAGCACTGCTGCAGTTGCATGGGATCATGCCAGAGATCGTGTTGGAGTTGTGTCAGTCATGTCCAGCGCTAGAGATTCAGCATCCAGGCGGCTTTACTTCATGAGTAAGAGAGAGTGGGACAGGCAAGGATGCAGCAAAAGATGAACCCAGTGTAAGTGTCGCTTGGATCGGATGAAGAATGTGCTTTCGTTTTATTGTGACCTTTTGTTCATACTACTTAACTAGTCTCGTACATCTGGATATTCTGGTTGAGTTTTCCCTTTACAGTGGTAACCACTGATACCATAACTTCAGACCGAGTATGAGTGTATGTTGTTTTTGGTACTCGTCAGTACTGAAATGACTGAGTATTTATTAATCAGAGGCGTCATTGAATGTTATTTAGCTCTGTTTGTTTCCCCGGTTTAAAAGTACACACATGCATGTTCACGCACTTAGGTTACTATCCTTGTTGTTTATAATGTTAGCAGGTTGATTTTAAATGAAGAGCATTAGGTAGCTACATTAGCTATCTTGGATTGAGCAGGGTTGTAGTGGTGAAGAGAGGATTTGGTTTGAACCCCTCGCTGTCAGTGACCGATAGCGGCTGATCGTCAAGAGTAACATACTGGGTAAGAGCTGTTATCACTCACCTCGTGTTTTCTGTGGACATTTTTCTCACCCAGTTAGAGGTTGTGGCTGTGTGCCTCTGGCAGTGAACCCCTTGTGCTGCATTTTATGTTCAAGATATTTTACTAGGTTACTTGTGCCGTAGGAGGATGATGTAGTTACTGCTTTGCTTTTATTGCCTTCGTTAATCGTGAAACATGTCCAGATTTCTGTCATTTTGTGTTGCCTGTTCATTAGTGTACACTAGGCTTATGTCACATGGTTTCAGGTGTTGGTATTGGAGCTAATTATTTAAATTTTTTAAAAAATGTTTAATTTTTTTAATAAAAAAAAAAAAAAAAAAAAAAAAAAACAAGTAAATGAGCATGGTATCGGGCTCATACAGATACCAGTATCCGTATCGGTGCATCACTAGGTCATTTGTCTTATTTGGTGGTGATTTTGCAGCTTTGCTAATTATCGAAGTTAGTTTTTGAAGGTTACGTGCATGTGACACACTTCAGTGTATCATTTGAAACAGCTTTTCTTGCTGTTGACGTATTATTCTCCTACAGGATCATGTTGCTGTATATCTGCTGTTACTGTTTCAACCAGTGTTTTGTTTATCAGACACATGAGCTGCTGAAACACTTATGTCCCAGAAGGAGTTTTAAGTTTATGGACAGCTAGTATGGAACACTAAAAAGGCAGTAACTACACTTGAGCACCAAAAACTTGCACTTATGTGGGCATTTGTACCTGAACCTGAAATCCTGCATATCCTCTCCCTGAATGTGAGACCCCACAGCTTCCCTCATGACAGCTGGCAAGATACAGAGATGCATTTCTGATGTCAAGTGGTACAGTCTGCTTCATGTTGATACTAATGAGCAGTGACAGGAGGTTTTTAGAGATGTATTTTTTAGGTGGACAGGCATGGAAAAGAGACATATAAAATGCCCTGATGGGGGATGGAAAAGAGAGAGGAAGGGAGGATGTGTGTGTGTGTGTGTGTGTGTGTGTGTGAGTGTGTGAGAGAGAGAGAGAGAGCGAGGGAGAGAGAGACCCTCAATCAGGCAATCAGGTCTCAACAAGCCCAGGCTGCCACTGCGTCCTCTGAGATGAAGCCTTGTCAGTTGAAAGGTCTCCCGCCCCAAAGGATGGCTGATGCGGCCAAACCAAAAAAGGTTAATGTCCTGCTTTCAGTACGCCAAGCTAGGAAAGAGAGACAGAGGATTTGCATTGATTTATTCCTGTCTTGTACATTCTAACATTTTAGCTGAGAAATGTTTTTCAGTGAAGTTTGGATAAACAACTGAAAATAGTTTCCAAGGCAATATGTGAAGTATTAAAAGCATCCTAAACTTTACAAAACGTGACTTCCTGCCACTTGTCATAGGTTTCACCTCATTCTTTTAAAAAGTGGAGATGACGATCTCGCTGCAAAATCCAACATAGTGGTGTTCAAAACGTCTTCTGTCATAAGACATAAGCGCATATCTTGTGTTAATATGCAAATGGAGACCATGTAAGAAGTGCAGAGACGTCTGTGCCCTTTACAGTTGTCTAAAAATATGTGTATGTGCAAAGTGCACATTTGCCTGAAGTGTAAGTGTGTGTGTGTGTGTGTGTGTGTGTGTTTGTATGTGTCAGTCCTATAGTCTTCAAAACAAGTTTGGGCAATTTTAAATCCAGTGCTCTTTTCAGG
The DNA here is from genome assembly GCF_027358585.1 of Pangasianodon hypophthalmus. Lineage (NCBI taxonomy): Eukaryota > Metazoa > Chordata > Actinopteri > Siluriformes > Pangasiidae > Pangasianodon > Pangasianodon hypophthalmus. The sequence continues at coordinate 9,822,558 of NC_069733.1, read as the reverse complement.
ACATTAGGTCAACCTTTTGAAACCTGAACCTAAGTTTCTAAATACATAAATGAATCTTTTAAAAGGAGTCTGTAAATCACCAATGCTCAAAAGCTGCCATAAAAATTATCTTGCTTACAAAGCGTACATTGGAACATGTTATCAGCCAGTGTGATGTAAGCAATATTTAATAATGCACTTGCACATTAATGACACAGAGAACATTTCCGCCTATGTTAGTTGTACATAAATGAATAAAATGGAAATTAAGACACATGCTGTCGTGCATGTTGTCTCTCATGCATGACACATGAGCCTACTCTGAGGAAAATGGTCACGGACATGTATGTATCTATGGGGGAGGCAGTTGAGTGTAATCATGCGCACACAGACTATAAAAGTGCAGTCAGACCAACCCTACATGCTTCCTGTTGCTCATTTAAGCTCAAGCCGAATAACGCAGTAAGCAATACTTTATGGATTTGCCGCCAGTCCTGGGCTTAATTCAATATGTACAGCAAAAACAACAACAAAAAAACATCCAGCGCCCTAATCTTTACAAAAGCCTGAGCTTTCTCATAATGTTCACTTCCTGTAGACGTGTATCTAGTGAAGAGATATGCACATTGTGTTTGATGTTCAACATGACTTCCTTTACTGCCTGTATTAGTTTTAAGCTGTTGTCAGATGATCACCTCTTAAAAGATTAAAGATGTACATTGTGTGCTAAAGGCCATGACTCCTGTCACAGGCATAGACCTGAATCTATTCAGCGTTGAAGGTATTTGTGTGGAGACGTCACTGCGGCTCACTCCTGTCAAACAGACAAAAAATAATGACAAGTTTTGACCACAATTTATAGGGCCATCCTGCCTGTAACGTTTTTTGATACCTGTACTTTAAGAAAAGTTAAAAATATTTCATCAAAACAATGAGTAAATGTTTTTATTTACTGTGTCATTGTCTAGGCTTTCTGCAAAGATGCCAAGAGGTAAACAAGGCACCAGCATAACAAAGGCAGCTGTAAAAATACCTAAAGATTTGCTACATATATTTGCGTGTGCTAAGTGTGTGTGAATGTCATGCTCTGATAAATTTGTTGTGCCATAACGAGTCAGACACAAGCCGAATAGGTTCAAGCTGTAAACGTTTAAATACCAGCTGCCATGATTTAAGAGAACAGTTGTAAGCCAAGTCAAGAGTGACAATGAGACTTCTGTTTTTCAAATACCATAACTTACATTTACTTAAAGAGATGAGACTAGAGAGACTGATGGAAATGTTTATGCTGATTAAAGTGATTACTTGTTTTCTGTCGTGATCATATAAGCCTCGTCACTAATGTTGTTTCTCCATAAATAGAATAGGTTACAGATGTAGAGGTAGGCAAGGTGTTTCTTGTTATACCCTGTCATATCAGGATAATATTAAATCATTTTAAGATAATTCCAACTGAGATAAGATATAGATGACAATAGGGTTTTCCAAGACTACAAGGTTCTTTGTTCTTTCATTTCAAGTTTTATTTCAACTTACTTTATCTCCGTTTCTTCTTGGTAACCTATGTCAGCACTATGCAAAAAAACACACTGAAGTTTCAAGCCAGCACGTGTGACTGATGTTTGCTGTATTGTTTACAACTACATTGTTGTAAAAACAAAAATGACTTGACTTAATCACTTGGGTGTGATCAACAACCTCAGAGTGCTAAAAAAGAATATTATTAATAAACATGGAATGACTGCTGGGTGACTTGGTTAGTACAAAGATACACAAAGTCATGATAATTCTTTTTTTTACATTTTGTTTATTATGTTTAAGTAAATTAAATCAATAACTTGAATCAGTTGCTATTAGACTCATAATGAAATTGGAATTTTCTCCCTTTTCACTTTTGAGGTAACCAATGCTGCAACTTTAAAAACTACGGGTTTTCAGAACCTCGTATAATAGAAGATGTCTGAATTTCAGCACATGAGGGGTTTTCCCAGGCCGCCACACATCTAGTAGCTGAATATCTTAATGTTGATCACACACACGCGGGTAGACAAACCTTGTGACTAAAACAGCAAACGTGTATGGACTGTGCAGTTTATTGTAACGTATATCAGATTAAGTCGATAAAAGGCATTATTTTGATCTAGTTAGCTTATCAAATAAGAAAATTGGTATATAGGATATAATGTATATTATAATGTGTTTCTAGTTCTTCCTTTTGGTGTTTCCACAAGGCATTCCTCAAAGTGAAGAAAGTTAGACTTGTGTATGAGCTTTTGAGCTGTAGAAGTGTCACCCCTTATGTATTACCCTTCCTCTAAGGGCAGAAATGATCTCAAGAGTAGTGAGGAAGCTGAGGACCTTGAGAGTAGTGAGGAAGCTGAGGACCTTGAGAGTAGTGAGGAAGCTGATGACCTTGAGAGTAGTGAGGAAGCTGATGACCTTGAGAGTAGTGAGGAAGCTGATGACCTCGAGAGTAGTGAGGAAGCTGATGACCTCGAGAGTAGTGAGGAAGCTGATGACCTCGAGAGTAGTGAGGAAGCTGATGACCTCGAGAGTAGTGAGGAAGCTGATGACCTCGAGAGTAGTGAGGAAGCTGATGACCTCGAGAGTAGTGAGGAAGCTGATGACCTCGAGAGTAGTGAGGAAGCTGATGACCTCGAGTGTAGTGAGGAAGCTGATGACCTCGAGAGTAGTGAGGAAGCTGATGACCTCGAGAGTAGTGAGGAAGCTGAGGACCTCGAGAGTAGTGAGGAAGCTGAGGACCTCGAGAATAGTGAGGAAGTTTGAGGCCTGTTTGGTTAAAGTGCTAAGTATAGCTGATGCTTTAACTATAATAACCCTGTAGCTGTAAAAGTCTTTCATTAATCTCACACCAACTGATGGATTCATCAGTGGATTTTTTTAAGGAAGTTTTTAATGGAAGTTCAGTAATGGTACGGCTGCAGTTGTTGTACGACGGGCCTGTAATCCTATGTTTTAATAGAACATATAAGCTGATCTGCTAATAGCTAATGTCATTTTTATTATGAAAATTGTTACAAGGCAGCAGGCCTCTTCTGCTGGCTGAGCATTTTTACTCTATAAAAGCCACATGGAGGCTGGTCTTCATCATATAAATCTTTGGATCAGTGACAGTCTGAAAGCTACAGCCCCTACAATTGCTTCCCTTTAAAGTCTGGTGTGGATGCTGGTTAGAGATGAGTACTTGGATGATAAAATGATTAAGTTGCTTTAATCTAATGAGCAATATGTCAGTGTTGCTTATTTGTTTGAATCACCTGGTAGTGTGATTAGATATAAATTCTCTTCTTTCCCTTTAACCCATTCATTCATTTGTTCAGAAATTGCTTTATGCAGAGCATTTATGCAATGTAAAGCATTTTATATATACTGTGTGTGTGTGTGTGTGTGTGTGTGTGTATATATATAATATATGTATGTATATGTATGTGTGTGTGTGTGTGTGTAAATATATATATATATATATATATATATATGTATGTATGTATGTATGTATACACATACATACATACATACATACATATATATATATATATATATATATATATATATATATATATATATATATATATATATATATATATATATATATATATATATACATACATACATACATACATACATACACACAGAGTGGATGCAAGTCCTCACATTGCAAAAGATGCCATATTGCAAGAGACTGGTAAATACACAGTTTGTGGTATCATTTGTGCAGACCTTATAAGGAAAACGCACAACTTTTCTCTGTCAGCTATCAGGACTGTGTCGAACATTTATTCATGCACCACCGCCACATGAGCTCCACTTCCTCTACACAGTCACACAACTTCTCCCACACATCTTTAAAGTTGAGATCATTTTTTTTTTTTTGGTAATTTTGGTGTGCACTAGTCTGAAAAAATGTGAGCAGACTCTGATAACGTTGAATGAATATTTCAATATCCTTATCCTGCCAGTGTTTTAGATGCATTTCCATTGTTATTAATGAGCTGAAACACTAAAGCAAGGAGACATGTGTGCTAACTCATACAGAACATAACTCAAATATTATATAGTAGTTTAATACAATACTGATGTTTCAGCATCAGCCTTCTGCACAACTTCTAAACTTTTAAAATAATCTGGACGTTATTTTAAGCTAAAACTGAAAACTGCTTGCACTGCATGACACCTTCACTGCTTTTTTTTTTTTTTTTTTTTTTTTCTGTCTCCTGTCTCGTTCTTTTTCTCATGCTGTCTTCTCACTCTAACCATGTGGTGCTCTTTCTTGTTTTCTCACTTTCTGCTTTCTTCTTTTCCTGTACTTAAGCTCTACCAAGCTTGCACAGTGCTAAACCAGAAAGGAGTGTTAATTTTTATTTGCTTCCACCGGAAACCAAATCCACTGAAATTTTAACCACTGTTAAAAAAGCTACTCTTTAATTTATAGCAATGGCCTGGGCTTTGGTATAAAAGCTTTTTATATTTCATGCAATGCTGAGCCATGTTATTGGTGCAAAAAATTCTCTTGGGATATATTTGGACAGTTCCATCACAAGACTTGGTGCCTGATGAGCCGAATGTGGCTGTAAAGTTTCTAAATGTTTCTAGAAACATTGAGCTTTTGTTGGTTTGTTAGGTTTGTGTGCTCCACTGGAAAGTTAATTATTCTACTCTCCAAGGACCAGCTGGCACAAGGGTGTTAATTAAATCAAACTGTCACAGTATTACTGGTATTATCCATAGATAAGTCCTTAAAACTAGCCTCTGTTCTTTTACCTTAGATGGTACCATGGGAAGCTGGACCGGACCATTGCAGAGGAGCGGCTGCGCAAGGCCAGGACACCGGGCAGCTACCTGATCAGGGAGAGCGACCGGAGGCCCGGCTCCTTCGTGCTCTCCTTCCTCAGCAAGACCAGTGTGGTCAACCACTTCAGGTGAGCCTGGCGAAATTCCTTTCACCACAGAACCAAAAGAAACAACAGGGAACGAACTAAATTATAGCCATAGCTGTAAGAAGGTTGACGCTAAGGCTGTCACCAAATTTGCTTTTAAATTTTAATTACAGTAATTTTAATCTTGCACAAACCACAGTAGGTGAAAAACATGAGCAGTGTTGAACCAGATTGTTGAACCATGAGCAAATTATAAATTTCGTCCATGATCCACAGAGCGTATGATCACTATACAGGGTGTAACATACTGGGTTTCACTATATGTCAAAGAGAAAATCTGTGACCCAATCTCAAATGGCTAACGTCAGTAATGGTTTTTTGGAAAATACCTATTTGTTTGTTAAATTTATTTTTGCTTTTATCTTCAACATATTTGTATATTTATATTTAAAAATAAAGCATAAAATAAAGATGTATTTCTGTACTTCAAGCAACAGGTTGTTTCCTAAATGTTTAAGAAACTTGTGTTTCAGTTGACTTGTTAGATGATTGAAAGTAGAATATGGGGTGTTGAGCATTTGAATGTGGATTTTTGTGTGTTGTGAATACATAAATATTATGAAATGGTGAAATTTGTTCTTCCAGACCAAGCTGGTATTTTAATTCAGAGCTTAGTTGAAGTTTTTTTTTTTTAAGGTACTTGCATCTGTGTTTTTGTTTGAGTGGTTTTGTTTTGTTAAGTGGTAACTGACAAGCGATAGTGTGGGTGGACCTTAAAAAAGAAAGGAGCGTGTCAGCTCTCACATGAACAGTCACCCTCCTCTGCAGCCTGAATGAAATAATTTTTTTCACACCAGTTGACATTTTAAAGTGCTAAATAACCAAAAGTGGGCTTTTGGTATTAATGATTAAGTAACATTGCATACACAAAACCTATAATATTGGATGTGTCCATATATTAAAAAAATCATCCTCAGTGTACTGGAGACACAATTTTAATTATGATTATACGTCCACATTGTTTGAATGCTTACATAGGTGATGAAAATTATAACACAGAGTCATGTTGGGTGTGTTTGTGTTCCAGGATCATTGCCATGTGTGGGGATTATTACATTGGTGGGAGACGGTTCTCATCCCTCTCAGACCTCATTGGTTATTACAGCTATGTGTCTTGCCTACTGAAAGGTGAAAAGCTGCTATCACCAGTGGCTCCACCAGAGGTAATGCTGCTGTGTTAGCTAGCAGTGACTGTGCTACCGGAAATGTCTCGCTCATACATCACAGATGAGGAACTCAGGGAAAAAAAAAATCTTACTTGCTATCATTTCTGTTTACCTAACTGCATTAGTGTATGATAAAGCAGCAAGCTACTCTACAACTTGCTGTATGAAAAAATAGATTTCTATAGCCATTTTTCACCCTTAGTCATTTCTTCAGAGTCTCAAGACTCAGTTGCCAGTAATGCATGAAGGGCTTGTGTTTCAGTAGATTTATGTTGACATTAGTTTTGTGTGTGTCTGTTTCACCCAGCCTGTGGAGGACAGGAGAAGAGTGAGAGCCATCCTTCCATACACCAAAGTGCCAGATACAGATGAGATCAGGTATATCTCGTGAATACTCATGGGGAGCCGTGTTGCAACATATACCAGATGGGGCTCATTATGCCCAAGTCAGTTATTTTGCCTTGTCACGTTACATAAAGCACCATCTAACATATGCTTATCTTTTACATTTTAAAGCCAAGAAATTCCAAGAAATTTTATGAGTACTCAAATGCACTTGCACAAAAACAAATAATTGATTATTTAAAATAGTATATTTATAAAATATGATTAAAGTCGTATGTCTGAGTGAAATTATTTTAATTTTACTAAACATATTCTGTTAAGTAAATAAGTATATTTTCACCTTTAGGTGAAGATTGAAAAAAATGTGTTGCTTTCTTAAGCAAAGTGAATCAGAAGATGGATATTTATCATGAACCTTGTATATTTGTTTATTTTCATATATTTTAATTATGTAACAGATATTATGTATCATATGACATACACTTATTCAGAGGCCTTTATTGACCTCAAGCAAGAAGTTCTTTAACCTAAAAGTCGGAAAGAACTGTTTGAATGTGTGTGGGGTGGTTGTTTGTTTTTTTTTTTTTCCCTTTTTCTTTTCCCTTTTTCAGAAACTGACTTCTATCTTTTGCCAATATTAGATTAGTCGACTACTGACACCCATCATTAGTTCAGATTGTCTGTTGTGGTCCATTAAAAATTACTGTGTGTGGGTGTGTGTCAGTTTCCTCAAAGGAGACATGTTTATTGTTCACAATGAACATGAAGATGGCTGGATGTGGGTGACCAATGTCAGAACGGAGGAACAGGGCCTTATAGTGGATGATCTGGTGGAGGAGGTGGTGAGTGTCTGCCTCTCTCTCCTCTAACAATACCCTAAAGAGTTGTCTCGTATTATCCTCTTTTCCCTGATTGTAAGAGCTCTTACAAAGACTAGGTCACTCTCTTTAGTACTGTTGTCTTCTGAAGTGGTACTTACTATGATTAATGGCTGACTTTGTTTGCAGGGACGAGAAGAGGATCCCCATGAGGGCAAAATGTAAGCCACCTCAGTGTTTTTTCTTGTTTTGTATTGGGAGCAGGCTACAGAATGAATGTGATGAAACCACAGTCTAACAGTTTATTTAGGGAAGCAGCCTAACAGCTTGTTTCAGGGAAAATTATTAACACCAGTGGCCTACTTGTATAATATAGCTAGCATTTGTGAAGAGGCCACTTTGTTGTAATTAATTCCTTCTCTGCCTTACTCGTAGCTCATTTGCTGAAGAGAAAACATTTAAGACCTTTAACCAGCATCAGGTTTTCTACACTGTTGAGAGTGGTAGAAAATGTTGCTCATTTGTTTTTGAAAAGTCTCCATCAAATAAGAAATGATGTTTTTCTGCTCCTGATTAGATTAGGCGACTGAGTTAATTTAGGTTAAAGAGACATTCAGAAGAAGAATATTGAATGCTTTGTTAAATATGCATGTTTACATGAGACATGCAGCCACAGGCCATAAATCTGACCAGACAATGTAAACTGATTAGGACAGACTGGCAGGAGCCTTTGATTCAACCTTGATTCAGTACTGACTCACATGCTGCTTTTGCCACGATTTCATGGTTTATTCTTAACTGCTCATGCTCTCTCTGACTTTGTAGCTGGTACCATGGGAAAATCAGCAAACAAGAGGCATACAATCTGTTGATGACAGGTATATATTTGATATCTATTGATGCACACATGCAGTCCATTTCCTATACAGTTGTATAGAAAGCTACACTGTAAAACTGTTACTGTTTTTAAAACAGTTGACAGCTCAAGGTAAACTTTAATAAAATAATTCATCCATGCTGCAGGATACTCTGGCCAAGTTGGATGAAATTAAATAATGAAGCTTAAAATATAAAGCATTATATTCATAGCTATGTACTGTTTGTGTTCAGAAATTGCATCATCTTAATAAAAATGATCTCCTGCAGAAAGTGTGGGAAATAATGAACTTGCACAAGTGCATAACCCTGTTCCAGTGCAGCGTGACATTAGCATTTGTCTTTTCTTTACTACAGTAGTGTTTACCTCATAACTGTTTATGCAGCATTATGCATATAGGCATATATGGGAAATTGTGCTTTTCATCTCCCCCACTAGCAGGCCAGGTGTGCAGCTTTCTGGTGCGGCCGTCGGACAGCACACCGGGAGACTACTCACTTTTCTTCCGCACTAATGAGAACATCCAAAGGTTCAAGATCTGCCCCACCCCCAATAACCAGTACATGATGGGTGGCAGGTATTACAACAGGTATGCCTAGAGGCTATGGCTTTAAAGTGCAGTGGCAAAGCCTGAGGGCAGACAGTTACCCCTGTATTCTCTGTCTTTACTGGGAACCCCTGCTCATTCATATTTAATGTCTTGCCTAACAGGCAGCACACCAGAGACGGCAGGAGACAGGGATAAATACACAGTCTTTACCCATTTGTTACTCATCCTGTAATGGGCTGCTGATCTAGGAACAGATTTGATTTTTTTGTCTATTGGTGTAAATTTATTTAGATCAGAAGCTGGTTGAAGGTTTCATGTTGTAAATTTCTAACATAGACAAACCCTGTCTGTACTTCTAAGTGTACTGAAAAGTAATAATGTGTAATAACAGCAATGGCCAATTATGGAACTTAAAAGAGTCTGAAAATATGTTTTATGAAATATATTACACATAGTCACTCTTTAATACCGGAGTGGAGCATCTGAGTAAGGGGGTCTGGTTCTGTTGTTTTAATGTAATCCATTCAAGTGAAGATGAGTAGTTCATGTAGTAATAGTTATAGCCGTCAGTAAAATAATACATTCAACACTGTATTTGCTGCAGCTGCTAACAAAAGAGGCACATAAATGTTCAGGTTCAGTATTAGCAGAGGGAATATTCTGCAGAACATTTTACCTGTTCTGGTCAAGCTAGAAGAAATGGAGTAATTAAGCTTTGAAAGGAAAGCATTTCATTTATAGCTATGTACAGTGCGCACTCAGAAATTGTCACTATAACTGTAAAATATATTGTATAAATGTTGGAAATTTTCTATTGCTGAACTTCATGAGACCTGAATTTCTTAATGATGAACCTCAAAGAATTGTTCTTTAATGCCGTGTGTTCTATCCAAGTGAACGTAACCTTCAATACTCCTTTAAGTTCATTTAGTAGTCCTATTTATTGTAATCTATAATATACCACACAGATGGTCATTAATAATGTTTTCAAATTGCTTTTTTTTTTTGGCAGTGTTGATGATATCATCGAACATTACAGAAAAGAACAGATTGTAGAAGGCTATAACCTGAAAGATCCAGTCTCAAATCAGGTAGGTGAAATTTGAATAGCATTAAATCTATCTGCATATTATTTTGAATCTGTATTTAATATCACTATTTTTTTTTTAAAGCAACAAGAACAAGTACTCTGTAATGCCGTCGACGAGAATCGAGAAATTTACAAAACTATTCGGCGAAAAACGAAAGATGCGTTCTACAAAAACATTGTCAAGAAAGGATACCTCCTGATTAACAAAGGTACTGAACGACAAACTGCATATTAATTATCTTTGAGCAGTGGAAACTTAGAAATTCTATGTAACGTGACCAAATTCGATATATTAAAGCAGCTCAGTGCTTTTGCAGGGATGTAGAAAATAGATACACAAGGCTATTATACTGCTCTTACATACCTGCATTGGTAGCCATGTAGATGGCCATTTTTCATCATTCAATACGTGATGGTTTAATTAGGCAAAGGAAAACGCTGGAAGAATCTGTACTTCATCCTGGAGGGCAACGATGCTCAACTTATCTACTTTGAGAGCGAGAAGCGAGCCACCAAACCCAAAGGGCTGATCGACCTCAGTGTGTCCTCAGTGTACTGTGTGCACGACAGTCTGTTTGGCAGGTAACCAGCATGTGCTGACTCAGCACAATTTCCAAAACTCTTAAGCAGGATGAGCTATAGAGAGCAGTCATTTAAATCTTCCTGCCAGCTGGAACTTAGCAGTGCCGTTTTGCTCTTTTGCAGGCCAAACTGTTTCCAGATTGTGATTCAGCACTTTAGTGAAGAGCAGTGCATTTTCTACTTTGCGGGAGACACACCTGAGCAGGCCCAGGTATGTGTGAACACCACATCTGTTCATTCTGTCTCTGACATTCACGTTGACTCTAAAGCACTCTTCTCAAAACTCACAGGACTGGATGAAATGCCTACAAACCTTCTGCAGTAACTTAAGGAAGCCTGCACAGGCCACTTCCAACAAGCGTCTACGTCAGGTAACACACTACTACCTGCGCCCTGATACACCAACTGACTGTCAGCGATCTGATTTTTTTGGGGGTGTGTTTCATACCTTTGGCATTTGCCAGCATAATATAATGACCTCCCTCCCCAATAATTCCTGTAGAGGCAATTATTAGAAATTATTACCCTACTGTTTTAAGAATTCACAGTGCATTCCTGTAAATAAGTGCCCAATCCACAGAAAGATAGGTAACTTTCCTATTTAAAGATTAAAATTGATCTTTACACGTCAATATAAATAGAATAAGCATTTTTAAAAAATAAATATAGCATAAAAAATGGAACTGATGCAGTAGGCTACAGACAGAAATATTGCCCATGTGCTTTTTAGATTTCAAGCATATGCTGATGCAAACTGTAGCAGGAAGATTAGATAAAAACAACAAAGTTCCATGAAAAAATATGCTAATTTTTATTTCCTTCTGCACACTGCCAGTGTCCAGTGTAGAAGGCCACTTTGATTAACATGAAAGCGCACTGAACGTGGTGCTGCTGCGTTCAGGTGTAAAGTAGGCTTAAGAGGAGCTCTAAGTCGAATTAAAGCTAATATAATTTTTATAATAAATGACAGGTAATGTTATTGTTTTAAAATATTCCATAAATCAAGTTTATGTACATTATAAATAACAGTTGATAAAATATCCTCTGACCCCATCAGCATCTCAGGTGACCCCACAGTTGAACCTGTGGGCAGCAGCCTAGGCAAGCAGTGCAGGAGAAGGGAAACCATAGCTAACAAAGCAAACCTAGAAGTACAAAGTATCTTTTTTTCAACTTTTGCTGTAGCTGCCAATATTTTTGCACAAAATGGCCACACAGAGCGAGTAGGCTGTCAGTCAGCCAACGCTGGTGCTAGTTTGACGGCAGTTTGTTGTGTCATGGCCCTAATCCCTCAGAGTTGTTAACTAATTATATTATTATCTATACCAATATAACTGCATCAGAGTAAATTTATTTTCGTCTTTCTATCTCAGGTGAGCAGCTTAGTGCTTTATGTGGAAGAGGCCCACAAACTTCCCATCAAACATTTCACGAACCCATACTGCAACATCTACTTGAACAGCGTCCATGTAGCCAGGACTCACCCGAGAGATGGCCAGAACCCAGTCTTCACAGAGGAGTTCATCTTTGAGTGAGTAGACATGTATTTTGTATATTATTGAATGCTTTAACCTACAGCCTTAACTGATATGGTACTGAATGATGCATTCATTAAGAAGTTATTTCTTTTTGCTTTCTTTCAGTGACTTATCCAGTGAAATCAACCGATTTGAAATCAGCCTAAGCAACAAAACTAAGAAGAGCAAAGAAAGTGATATTTGTAAGTATACTTTTTTAAACTATCTGTACTTAATAGAAGATTAAAATAAATTACACATATTCAGTAAAAAAAAAAAAAAAAAAAAAACAGTTGCCTGGATAATACACCTCAAACAATGTATAAAGCAGCACAGCTGCATTTGGTACCGGTTTAGACATCCTTCTCTTTCTTTGCATTCTGGCACCCTCTGCTGTCCACACGAATGGAACTGAAGGATTTGATTTTATTTGAAACACTATGCACGTGCTTGTTTGTGCAGTGTTCATGCGTTGCCTTCTGAGCCGGTTGCAGAGGGGCCAGATGATAGACGAGTGGTTCCCATTGAGCTCTCACGTGCCTCTGAAGGGAATTGAGCCGGGCTCCTTGCGTGTGCGAGCACGCTATTCCATGGAGAAAATCATGCCAGAGGAGGAGTACAACGAATTCAAAGAAGTAAGGATCTCGAACATGAGTATTAAAGAATTTGTTTGCCATATATGTTATTAGATTGCACTGATTATGCACAACATATCCATGGTTTTCACTTAACCACCCTTCTGTACTCAGGTGATTCTACAAAGAGATTTCCATGTGATCTATGCACTGGCTCATGTATGTGGGCAGGACCGCACTCTACTGGCCAGCATCCTGCTCAGGATCTTCAGACACGAGAAAGCTGAGGCTCCACTACTCAGGACTCTCAATGACAGAGAGATTAACATGGAAGGTAATGGTTTCTGACCATTTTCTTTACTATATATGCAAAAAAAAAAAAAAAAAAAAATCCCCCATTAACACCTTTACCTTATCTGAGCAAACAGCCTTACAAGTCAGTGTATGTAACAAATGAAGTGAGAATGTTGAGTGTTATAAGTATGTAATATTTTTCTCCAGATGAAGCCACCACTCTGTTCCGTGCCACCACCCTGGCCAGCACACTGATGGAGCAGTACATGAAGGCTACAGCCACGCCCTTCGTCCATCACGCCCTCAAAGACACCATTCTTAAGATTATGGAGAGCAAGCAGTCCTGCGAGGTTTGTCACATGTTTTAGTATGACCGTTTTAGTGACCGTTTATGGCTGTCAGAATTAATTTCACAAATACTATTCAAACTTTCATAATATATGTGAAATTGATCAAAGATTTCATATTATATTTTAGCACTACTAAAAATGTGTCGAAACACATTTCCAACCCAAATGTATTATGGGAAAAGGATACTGAATAAATGCATGTCATTTATGACATGCTTTTGCTTTTACTTTTTTAAAATTAATTATGCATCAAATTTCTAATTAAATATAAAACATGAATAAAGTGTAGTAAAAGGGATATTGCATGTAAGTAGTTGACACTCAGCAGGCATTATTCGAGTTATTATTTTTGTAGTTGATTGGGGTGCTATTTTTTCCACTATTAGGCTTTTAGAACCTTCTGTATTAAGTGAAAAGGAAGCTATTTGTCATTCGGCCTTACCGTGTGTATAGAAGGGGCATTAATAAATAAAGAACCAATATTTTACAATGATTATTTTCTTTGCTTTAAACTGACACACTGTTTTAGTGCATACAAACATTTTAATAATAAATTATTTAAATAATTAAAAATTCAAATGCAGTTTTAATGGTACTTACGTTTTTTTTTCCTTTTAATGCAGTTTGACAGCCCTTGTGATGAACACGAGTGTAGATGTGCAATCACTAAATAAGTTTATTGATCCACAAGTTTAATAGAAGTCGGAATGCTAATCTTATTTTGACTGTTTCCTGTTTTCTGCTCTAAAGCTAAACCCATCTAAACTGGAGAAGAATGAGGATGTAAATCTGAACCTGACCAACCTGCTCACCATCCTGTCTGAGCTGGTTGAGAAGATCTTCATGGCTGCTGAGATCTTGCCTCCGTAAGCAGACTAACACTCAAAGCTTATGTGCTCATCTAATTTATGTTATTTAAATTTTTGGCATTTATAGACTCTTTCCTTTTGTATTGTCAGAACTTTGAGGTTTATATACGGGTGCCTGCAGAAGTCCGTGCAGCAGAAATGGCCCACTAACACTACAATGCGGACCAGAGTTGTGAGGTAGGCCACCACGACACTGCTGTTTTTCTGGGGGGTTTTTTTCTGTTTTTTTTTTTTTTTTTTTGTCTGTGTTTCAGCTGAGCAAAGTGCTTCTGTATCTGTCTGTGTGCAGTGGTTTTGTCTTCCTGCGATTGATCTGCCCTGCCATTCTCAACCCCAGGATGTTCAACATCATCTCTGGTGAGTACACAGCTTACATATATGTCATACAGGATGTCAGGTTCTGAATTTTGCCCTCAGTGGTAAAAATAAAATGCTACTGCAAGCTACCTGTGAAAATGTTTTTTAATGTGGGTTGTGCTGCGATCTTCCGCCACTGAGCAGATTAATCTCACAACTCTGAGTGCCAAGTCAGTACGCATTCAGAAAGAATTTAGGGCTGCATCCCAAACCGCATACTAAGTAGTATGTCAATTAATATCTGTTACTTTCTCCTCTTATAAACACCCAGTGTTAGTCACTAGCTGCTATTGTGAGTTCTCTAGGTTAAAAAAAAAACACTTCACTGTATAATATACAAATTATACAATCAGATGATCATTCACTAGATTCCCACCAAATTAGAGAACAAATAATTGCATTAACTGTTCAACAAGAAAAAACAAACATCACATTTGAATACATTTTCCTCTTATAGTACTTTGTCACTCACTCTCTGACTTCCATTTGGTGTGTTTACACTTTCTCCCCTGAGTGGCTGCTGGTTCAAAATATGGTGTGTGCTTGCAATTATCCTGAAAATTCTGATAAAAGAAAAATTCTCACACTCCTGAACTGTGATTATTACTATTTCAGGATTATCAGGGTGACTCACAGCAGCTCAGAAACATCATATTACAGAGCACATTTTGTCCTGTGACTCAGTAATCTTTTTTTTCCCCATACACACTTTAGCTTTAAGGATGTAGAACATGAAGGTCAAGTGGCTACTCTATTTATTTGGGTACACTAACAATTAGATGAAGAGTAATAAGGACAGTGAATATAATGACTGCTTCTTTGCAGATCCTCCTTCTCCGACGGCAGCCAGAACACTCACACTTGTGGCCAAGTCAGTACAGAACCTGGCCAATCTGGTGGAGTTTGGGGCCAAGGTTTGTTTTACTACACATATGTGCATTGTTTCATGTTTACTGACAGCATAATTAAACAGATAGTTATGTAGTTTTCCTGTTTATGGTCTAGGAGCCCTACATGGAAGGAGTGAATCCATTCATAAAGAATAACAAACAACGCATGATCATGTTTCTGGATGAGTTGGGGGTGAGTTACATAAAATTTTGGACACATAAGGCTGAATTCTGAATACACAGAATTCAGCCAGTATGTATAATACACACTAATGCAAAACTTAAAACATGGTCGAGTTAGGATAAAGCGCTAGAAGAAAGGAAAATAGAAAAACATTCTTTAAAATCAGAAGGAGAAATGTCTGTAGAACCCCCATTTGCATTTTAGTATTTCTTCCTTCATATACAGTTTATATGTATTATTATTATTCTAAGCTTTGTTATCTACATATTTTTACAGCATGTTTTTCCTTCAGCTAGAAAATGTACAGCTCTCACCCTGGCCAAAGCTAGTGGGCTCAAGAAGCCAAAAGATACACCTGCTAGGGTTGCAGCGGTATACCGTGGTATGAAAATTAAGTTATCATACCATGTACATTTGCTTATCTACGGTATTGGGGGAAAAAAAAGTAAACAGACAGAGATCCTCACCTGCACATGCGCATCTCCTTTACGCCTCGACTGCCTGTCAGACTCATCAGCTTGCTCCACACACACACACACACACACACACACACACACACACAGTGGAGAAAATATCGGAGAGAAGCGAGACTGATATCACCAGTCTCCATCCCCTGCCGAAAAATAAATCAAAATCAGCGGCATGAGATTACTTTGGATATCCCAAAAACACATCAAACATGTTCCCCCACATTCGAGAACACCATCCCTCCGTGCAGATCTAGGTGTATGCCCCGTTTATAACTTGAATCCCTAAAGAAAAAAACGTGTGAACATTTAAACATCAATCATAAAATGCGCCATCGAAATCATTTTCCAAATCCCAGCTCCTGGGTACATCGGCTTTGTCTGTCCATTTGGTAATCTCAGACTTACAAACACACAAAATCCCGGTGTGTGTTTTTGTGTGTGTGTGTGTGTGTGAGTGGTACAGCTGATGTTATTTTTCATTTAGTAGTTAATTTTAACATGCTATGCTAAAATGTAAAGAATAAGTTAATATTAAGTGACTTACATTTTAGACTAGATATTGTCTGTTTTTCTTCTATTTCACCAGTGAAAAGATTTATTTATTTATTTCACATTTGCATTTTTAAAAAATGGTTTCAAGTTTCAATTTAAAAAACAAACAAAAAAAAAAAAAACCACCACCTGTTTTCATTCCTTTAAGGGTCATTGTAACTAATAATAATAATAATATGGTTATTGTACCCTGAAAATCTCATACTGTTGCAACCCTACTAACAAGTAATATGATGGATCACAGCCGTGCCATGTTCCACCATAACAGCACTTCTCCTTGTGTGAATTTTCTAAAATGAAGTTCCATTCTTTTTTCTTTTTCTTTTGTCAGAATTGAGTAAAAATTAGGACTCTACATGACAAATTCTTAAGCAGCTAGATTACTTTGGAATTGAAAGTTTTTATTTTAACTGTTTAAGTGAAGATGGAAATATTTAACTGCTGTGGGGCAAATTTTTACTACAAAGTATAATTTCAACTAACCCTACTAACTAACCCTTTGTAATTTCAATTTTTAAGCTGCAGTGTTTTCTTCCTGCTTTCTCCAGAATGTCCCTGACTTGCCTGATGCTCCAGAGCACTTTAGGACTGATCTGTCCCGAGACCTTGCTGCCCTGCATGAGATCTGTGCTGCTCACTCAGATGAACTCCGCACCTTGAGCAACGAGAGAGGAGCACAGCAGGTCTGTGTAGCTCAAAACATACTCATTCATAATAATCAGTTCTACCCACTGTGTATGATGTCAGGTGTATACAATATTCTCCAACCCTGTGTCCCCGCAGCACGTGCTGAAAAAGCTGCTGGCCATCACAGAGCTCCTCCAGCAGAAACAGGTGCACTACGCCATGTCCAACAGCAACAGGTAGTTCCATTTCCCGCTCTCTGTCTGTCACTCCATCTGTCTCCGTCTTCATGGAGTAGCCAGTGGGATCCCAGCATGCTCCACCTTCATCACCATGGCAACCTCTATCCCTGACTATTTAGCCACTTCCCCTTCCCTTCCTTTTCCACCATGCCAAGATAACTATGCAACTACAGCAGTGAAACAAAAAGCCTGGGGCCTGAGTCCCACACTGACAACTTTTAAGCTATTCCCACAGCAACTTCAAGTTTGACTGTGCCCCATAATATGGGTACTTTTTTGTTTTTGCTTTTTCTTCAACCTAAATGGGTCCCAGTAGTGACCCATAAAGCTCATTGTACCATTGAACAGCCATTGCCAAAGCGTTTGTTTGTCTGCTTGATAAGAAAACTCAACTGACACAAGGCTGCAGCGATATCTATAACTGGATTATGAGCTATAATGCTTTTTATACTGTAATTTGTTACTGATTTACAAGGTCATGAATATGCAAAATTGTGCTCAAACTAGTGTTCTTTTTTTCCATTTACTTATGATTGTGGTGTAGACAGGATTTTTAAAGAGAGTATGATTATTTTATATCAGAACAATAAATTCTCTTGCTGGAATCATGAGTATATAATTTGAGTTATCTCCCCTGCTTCTATTTGTTATATTTTTTGATTTGGTCCACTCTTCCCTGAGATTAATCCTAAGCCAGACTTGTCCTCAGGGGAAGGAGAAATGAGATGTTTACAGCAGTAAAATTTACATTAGTACAGACTGTATAAGGAATGCATGCACTTATTAAAACTTTATAAAGTACTGACTGATTCAGACTGGAGTGTGAAGTGATTAAATGTAGTGCAAAGGAACCTTCATTCCTGACAAATGTTAATGTCTTTCTCTGCTTTTTTGTACCTGTGTAAATAACATCCAGAATAACATTTCAAACATAATCTACAACTATAAGCAATAGAGTACAAAAAATTTATTTTATTTTCAGTAAATAGGACAGCACAACTAGAGAAGGCAAATATTGCCTAGGTATTTACAAAATAGCATGAAGTAGTGGTCAGTTGCCAAAACAGAAAGCACTGACTTCACCTTCCGTTCACCTTGACTAAGGTGCTAAGTGAATCTGTACATTTAAGGAATGTGTATTCGTAAAACAAGATGTACTAGCCGTGTTACAAAACATCCAGGTCTTCATCAGTCCACTCCTACAAAGTGATAAAGCTTTATTAGATTCCCTATAATGAAGCAGAAGAAAAAAGAAAAGTTGCACTGAAGGAACTGACAGAAGTAAAGGAGTCGTCACTTACCTCTTCAGTAACAAGGGGCTTTTTCGCGACGTGGTCATCATCTTCATAGCCATGCTTCCTTTTCCTGGAAAACATGGCCAGAATACATCCTTCAAAAAAAACTCCTCTATGACCTAGTGATGTAGAGGCTAGTTTAGCATTACATCATTCCTATACATCTCTGAGCATGCAAGTACATTCCTTCCTCAGTATCCTCCATGTGTAGGTTTAGACTCATATCCATGCATCACGTAGATTTGTTTAGCTGACAACCATCTCTTCAGGACAAGGTAGGTAGTAAAAGATTTCAAACTTGAATACAGATCATGTATTGATGTATATTCACAGTATAAGCAACAAAGAACTGGTGCAAGAAATAATTCTAATAGAGAAACTTAATAAAAGTTAATTTCATCCCTAATATTTTTGTTAATATTGTTATTAGCAGGCCAGTAATCTTCAGTCCTATGTTGCCTTGACATTTCTTTATTTTACAGACCTGAATGTACCATCATGGCTGCTACAATTCAGGTGCTCTGAAGAACATCCACTGCGCACGAGTTTATAATGAAGACATTTCCATTATTGAAGAGGCAGGGTACAGTCTACTATCTTTTTTTTAAAAATTCAAACATGATTAATTGTTGCTGAACCTCAATCAGGGTGAAATGCTTTAGGGACTCTATTCAGGAGCAGTGAAATCCTCTGAGCTTTGAGGAACTACATTATTTTCCAGCCTCCACTGGAGATTTTTTCAGCAATCCCTTAAGAAATATGCTGAGCTCTGGAAATTCAGCCAGGGAACAAGCACCTGAACTACAAGCCTTAAGAAACCTGCACTCAAAAGCCACTGTGTAAACCTCTTCCTACGAGTTGTCCTGATAAAGAGAGCGCTGATCCTATCGTACCTCCTCCTGAGCAGCTTTCCTCGATGAAATGCTTCACCTCGGCTTTTATCTCCAAACCAGGCATCTGTCTGCTGGATGAGCAGTTTGCTGAGACGGATAAAACTTTCGAAAGGACAGATAGAGAAGTTGTCGTTCCTCTGTGCATGTGTTTACATTTGATAAACTGCCCCTGCGTTTTCACACCTAATCTGGATCACATCACATTCTGTCGCTGCCGTCCCAAAGGAATGCAATACTGACTGGGTGTGATACTTCAACCCCAGCACCCAGTGCTAACCAGTTCATGGACTTCTATTTAATCAGTAGAAGAGTGTTTGATTTATGCAAGAAATTACATTACTATACATTTTGTAACACCTCTGTATGCTTCCTGACATCTTGTTTGTAAATATTGTGATGATCAACTGTTTAGAAACAGCTTTGCCAATGAGTCAAATCATTTGTGATTTGTCCAGTTTGATTTGTACTCTGAGAAAATTAACTTCTGCTCAATTAGCCAGGTACTTATCTCCACAAACATGAGATTTCACTATATACCAAAATGTTTGACTAAACGTACAGTAGTTTTTAGCTGTGTTCATCTGTGATCGGACCTTAGAAACAGCATGACGCTGATCTATTATGTCTCCCTTGAATTTCTGAAAGCTTATGGATTTTTTTTTTTTTTTATTTTTCTACCTGATGAACAAAGCTACAACTTTTGCATCTAGGATACAAGAGAAAAAGTGACTGACCAGGCTGAATAAAACTGTTTGTATTATCATGTTTTGGGCTTCATGTTTTCAGAATTTCAATACAAGTGCCATGTGTGTTGTACTCACAAATTTGTGTTGCTGGTGAACTCGGCATGAATCCTTTCCAGTTTCTGTTTGCAAACATTCACTTCTTCGGATTTGGGAAGCTCATATTCCTTGAGGAGAGCAGTGATTCCTAAAATAGCAAAAGACGATCCCATACAATCAGAACTTTTATATTAGATACTTCAAGTTGACCTGAAAGCAATTTCAAGAAAGCGATGAGAAAAATCCTTACGCCTCATTGCATCGTACATCTTGGAAAGCGTCTCCTTGTCATCTTTTAGCCCCATGCATTCAGTAAGATACCTAAGTAAGCAGCAGATCATTTCTTTCAGATGAGGGACTAATATGAAGAACTCAAAATCATTTATCTGTATGACAGCGATTAGTTTATCTACACACACACCTGTGCCTACATACCGTCCAATCAGAGCAGTTTAGAAGACATGACAGGTTATAACTGAAAATGAACTCCTGAACTCCAGAAGCTGAATGTCATTCTATTAAAAATGCAGTTTTTCACAATGATTTTTCTATTCCATCTTATGTTCATTTTTATCTTATGTTCACTAGTATGAACCCATGGAGGGTCTTGTATGTGTCCATCCTGGACATTCACTAGATTATTACCAGAAGCTCATGGTGTATGCAAAATATAGTATGGGTTTAAAAAAAATCAGGTTTACCTTTAACTATTCTTATTGGGCAACATTATCATTATGTCCATTCTTACATCTAACACACCCTCACTCATCATTTTAAACAGTGATGCCCCTACTATAAAAGAGCAAGCTGTCAAAATTCCATTGACCTTCCATCTAAAGAACCGTTATCAAGGGTGTATATTGCAGGCACAGGATAATATTGTAAATGTTAAATTTCACTTGTACCACAGCAATGTTGAATGCTTTATTCTGATTGGTTAGAAAGTGTTGATTAATCTTAACACTAACACTAATCTATAACAGCAGCTTTGACAGTAGTTCCAGCTGCAAAGAAAATCACAAGTATATATTAATGAGCTCATTCTAACACGTTGTTTCTATAGTAACGATTAACACAGGGAATTGTGTATAGGACGCTTCTCAAAAATGGATTTAAAAATATGTCTAATTGTTGATATGGTTACTTAATCTGTAAAGGGGCATTTATATAGCATTTTTGGAAGGAGTCTCCAGTGTCGGTACTTTGTAACAGTTACTAGTAAAGGGGAACTAAGTTTTCTGACACTGGAAGGTTTTCAGGACTGAGGTTTTTGTGGTTTCTCAGCAGCGTCAAGCTGTATTGTTTTGTCTTTGTATTTGTATTTGTAAAACTTCAAGAGAGACAAAAAAAAGGAGAGTTTGGCGAGGGGATGACATTATGGCTCGTAATTAGTGCAAGTTACAAGTAAAGGGGAACTAAGTTTTCTGACACTGGAAGGTTTTCAGGACTGAGGTTTTTGTGGTTTCTCAGCAGCGTCAAGCTGTATTGTTTTGTCTTTGTATTTATATAACTTCAAGAGAGACAAAAAAAAAGGGAGAGTTTGGTGAGGGGACGACGGATTATGGCTTGTAATTAGTGCAAGTGATAACAGGTACTTGTTTCGTGCACGATCCACAGCACTGATTGTAACCATCAATGAAGAACAAGTGTGATGTGTCATTCACTAATTTAAAAAAAGATAGCATTGACAAATTGCTGTGGGATAAGAGGAATAAAACACTTCAGGACATGCTGTGAACATCATAAACTTCAGGATGGTAACAGTAACTCATTCACACTCATTCACACTACCCAGTCATTGATTATTTTCTTGTAACCGCTTACCTCCGAGTGTTTTATTCCTTACATAACAGCTCATCAGCACATTCCTAAGGCTCACCATTTTGTCGCATACTTTAAAATACAAGATAAATATTTGACTGAACAGCACATCAAGCTGTGTTTGATAGAACTCACGTTTCCATGTTGAGGCCTGCTCGTGCTGCACTGTTGAGGACAGCGGTGAGGGCGATCTGGGATGGAGAGAACAAAAGGCCTGCGTCTGTCATTGCTGCTCTGTTGAGGAAGTCTTCTGCGCTTTTTCTCAACATCTCTGGATTCTCCAACAGTGGATACCTGGTCTGGAATAAAGACATTTTCACAATACGTGATTAGCAAACCTAATTATTGTGATTCCTATGACGTGACAGCAAAAAAATACTTCTAAATTTAATAAGGAAAAAAACAAGGTACTTGTAATAATGGGGTTATTTAGCATTTTAAAAGCACTGCTGATACCAGTGTCGTCTCATAAACGCATCTGGTGACATTATTATACTGCCATGATGTCCAGCCTTACTTCAGTGTCACTGTAACTATTTTCAGGGCACCAAGCAAACAGTTTTTTCAGAAATGTCCCAAAAATTTTGCGCCAGCTATACAAAATATATTCATTTTGTTTACATTTATTCCTCAATTTAACCTCTTTTACTGCCATAACACCATCATCTGCTTTTGGATTATGTTGACTACAATATATGGCCAAAGGTTTGTGGACACCTGACCATGTCTTTGTATGGTGTAGCGTTACAATTTCCCTTCACTGGAACTAAGAGGCCCAAACAGGGGTTCCAGCATGACAATGCCGCTGTGCACAAAGCGAGCTCCAGGAAGACAACCTTGGCACATGCCAAGATGACCTCAACCCCACTAAACACCTTTGAGATTAATATGGAATGGTGACTATGTGCCAGACCTCCTCGCCTGATATCAGTGCCTAATCTCATCTGTTGTGGCTGAATGAACACAAATCCCCACAGCCAAGCTCCAAACTCTAGTGGAAAGCCTTCCCAGAAGAGTGGAGGTTATTATAACAGCAAAGGGAGGACTAAATGTGGAATAAGATGTTCAAAAAGCATTCATGGATGTGATGGTCAGGTGTTTACAAACCTTTGGCCATATAGAGACCAAGAAAAACGCAACATTATTGTCCCGTACACTATTTTTATTGGTAACGGGATGGTGCTGGTCTGGAGTCTTGTGCATCATATACTATATTGCATTATTTTGCCTAAAGTCTGTAAACCATATGAGGAAGGCCACATACAAGTAAATGCCTGGCCCCCAGCAGCGAGTGCTGAAACAGACCCACAGATATCTCCACTTCACTATGAAATATTCGAACAACGTGGCTTACCTTCAGGTCTATGAGAAAGCCTTCGAGGGGCCGGTACGGGTTGTGTATCACCAGGTGAAAGTTCAGTTGCTGGATGAGGAGCAGCTCGTACTCCAGGATCTGCTCCAGAGCTCTCTCCTGAGCTGCTGGATTTTCCTGAAGATTCCCCACAAACTGAGTGCTGGAAACATTAAACTCATCCACCTTACAGGACAGGTAGGCACACGTCAACCTAGACGAGACAGGAGGCAAGCAGAGTGACTCAAAATCCACAGGTTTTATACTATAAACCGCAGTCTGTAATAAAACCTTGCAATGATCAAAACTCTCAGAAGAAATGCCGAGCAAGATAAAATAAGAAACAAATTCTAGTGTCTGTTGCTTTGACACTGCAAACTACAGTCAACTCCAGAATTACTGCCACCCTTTACCCAAGACTGTATAAAAAATGACACCAAACAATTATTTCTAAATTATTTCTTATCTAACAAAGATATTTTCTCACAAACATTAGTACTACAGCAGGAAAGTAGTAAAAAATACTGGCACCCCAAAATACTATTTAAAATTCATGCAAAAGTCTGAATTTAAAAAATATTCACATTCCTAATTTCTTTCCTATATTGTCGTCTTTGACCAATTTTATAGAGTATAAATTCTTTTAGGCCATGCATCTCATCACCCATATCCACTATAAAAAAAAAACTGATGCTTTGGAACTGTTTTTGGCTTTGGGTCCACAAAAATAGCGTAATGGATTCATAAAGTAACAGAACAATTTTTACCCCAGAATGTGAGGAGATTAACACCTGGCTGCAGAGGACCTTTCAACAGGATAATGACCCTAAACCCTATATATATTCAAGTCAAAACAAAAATGATTTAAATTCCACTGAATTAAAAAAATGTGGTAGAAGACCACTGAGCTGAGAAATGAATTCACATGTGCAAACCTGAGAATATAAAGGATTTTGAAACATTTTGCATGAAGAAGCGGTCCAACATTGCTGTTAGCCAGGAGGTCATGCAGTTCTGTTATTTTCTTCACCAAACAGTAAATGCAGGGGTGCCAATAGTTTTTAATGCCAGGTTTTTGAACATGTATATGTTTAAGCTTAATAGATCATCCACTGCCGAGTAATTCTGTGCTTGCCTGTACTAGTGGCTTGTAAGCAGGAGTTTGATCCAGAATAATATTTCTTGTGTTTCACTTTCATTCACTAGCATGTCACATATGAAACAGTCACTACTTCAGCTTGTTTTTTTTTTTTTATTTTGGATTTTTTTATTGGATGAATTATAGGAATATGATAATTAATGACATAATACCTTCATGTATATTTGTTCAGTTCTGAAAGTAAAATTTATGCATGTGCATATTATGTGCAGATTATATGGCCATCAGATATTTCTATATAATGCATACGGGTTGGTGTATATTCGGTTATTTTAATACTTACATTATTGTCCTTGGATGGTACTCCATTAAGGAGTTGTTTAAATAAAATCTTCGGAAATACATACAAGCCGTGCCCTGAAACAGAAAAATCCAACTTTTTTTAAATTCATGAATTTAATTGGCAAGTTCTAAAGTAATGCTCAAACATAGATCCTAATCACGTGCCCTCATTCCCATGATTCAAATGAAAATAATATTATTAAATCTGTACATATGAGAGTAAATCAGTGTGGTGGTGCAGAAACTGTCTACAGCAGCAGGACTCTTACAGAACCTGTATCAGTGTGACTCAGTGCTGGTGAGTGAGTGGGACGCAGCTTTAATAATTACCACTACAGATTTGGGCATCGCTGGTTTGAACACTGAGCAGAAGTCAAGCAATCTCTTCTCATAGTGTCTAAAGAGCACTTTCTCTTCATGGGGATCAAGAAACATGGACTCACTTATTCCAGGCTGTTAAGAGCAAAGAAAAGGGGCCAACATTAAAAACAATACATTATTACAACAATGTGACAAAGCCAAGCCACAACTCTAATAAAGTGACACAAGATAAACAAAGATAAATAAAACATAGGTAATATTCATTGGCTATACTTCCTTCCTTTATGAAGTCTGTATAAGCTGTATGTATACATGAAACTACATAAGCATGCTTACCACTAATGGCTAAATTCACAGGGGCAGGTTGAACAGAGCTTTAATATATATACACACACACACACACACACACACATATATACATATATGTATATATATATATATATATATATATATATATATATATATATATATATATATATATATATATATATATATATATATATATATATATATATATATATATAATGATCACACCCATTCAACAGATGTTGATCTTGATAATCTTGATAAAGTCCTCATTCACAACTCCATACATTTAATTTTGTTTATATACTAATCACCTCTTTTGAGTGATCAACCATTTTAAAAAATGTTGCTATTTGACAGATATAAGCCCATGTTCCTTTGACTGCTCGCATTTCTTGATGCTGCAGAATCGTGAGGCAGTGTGATCACTGCCCCATTTAACTCCATAAAGTTATTATTGCATAAAGTTATTATTATTAGTTCAAAAATGGGAACTGCAGCAAGTGCAAATAGAGGGTCACTGGGGCACGTATCATGCTGCCCCATGCTCAGGAGAGCAGCAGCAGACAGGACAGTTAATAACAGGGTTGCTTTTTTTACACTAAATTTGGATGGCCACCATGATATTGTTTCATAGCAAGTAATGAGAATTAAATCCAATACATTTCTGCGAAGGGTAAGTCCATACAGCGTGTCTATGATGTACTATTTCTATTGTAAAATATATATTTAAAGATTGGATGAGGGAAAAGAGGGATTATGGAGTGGATAATGTTTGTCACGTCTAAAACCACTCAAAATGGGCTGCTAGACTGTACGCTGGATGTCTATGTTGTCGACTCTCAACTGCCTATAAAGGGGTTACTGTAAAAAAAAATAATAAATCACTAGATAGTATTTGTGATAGTGTGATAGCCTCTCAACTTAATATTGTTTGAAGCTATGGCACTAATAATGTCTTCCTGCCTCACTGAAATCTATGGTCACAAGCTGTCCACAACTCTCAGTAATTGTTGGATATATATTTAAACAAAAGACTTCTTTTGATCTAATGCTTTTTCTGTACATGAGGATTTTTAAAAATATATAAATTAGATGTCATATTGTACTCAATAATCTTATGTCTTACCAAGAAAATCTAACCGTTTTCAGTCATTTTTGAGAGTTTAGTAATAGTAAGTCAAGGCGACTGGCTAGAATCTGAAAGAGCTGTCATCATCCAGAGGACCTTCATAAATTCACTGGATGAGTTGCAAAACGTCAACAAGATTATTTAAAGTCCAGTTATGTAGAAATACAACTATATGACCAGCTAACAAACTCATCCCTCTTGCCATCTTAAGCAGTGCTGGAAATAAGTTTACTAAAGCGCATATACTTCATTCTGCTATTTCCCTCTTACCTTTCGGAGACTTAGGGCTTTTGCACGAAACTTCTGATTAGCCTCAAGTCTTAAATTTTCCAAGTTGACCTCTTTATTGAAAGTCCAATATTTCTTCTGGGAGCTGTTGTGGTACATGGCTGCGGTTGCAGAAAAGTAGAAACAGGATTTCTGTTATTAGAGCTTAGAGCGTAGATGATATTTGGATGTGCTAATGCTTTCAGTGAAGCTGGGTGTTATTTCTTTTTTCCAATTTTATCAATTCAGCCTCATTTATAGATATACCATATGTTGTAGACTATGCATACGTACTACGTGAATATACAGTGCAATTAGTTCAATCTTAATAAGTACTAAGAAAGAGGCTACTGGCAGCATCAGTGCAGCAAAGAGGTACCAGTGCAGTTACTTTATTATTCCTACAGTGCAGAAATTCACAGTTCTCTTAGTTTCTAGGTGACGAAATGAAAAATGTTCCTCTGTGTTACAGTTTATCTACAAACCTATAGTCCATATTCAGCAGGGTCTAAATATCACTGACACTGAGTTAACAGTTCTCTGTAAAAGCTTTGCACACACTCTAGTGGATCAATCTCTCAAACGGTTTAAAGAAAACAGTCATGAGAATACCTAAAACTCAAGGTGAAGCGAGATAATTCAGAATTAAAGCTCACTAAATTCAGCACTACAATTCAGAAATAAAACTTTGATTGTCTCACTATTAATATCCACAGGGCTATACATGGGACCATTTATGCTTGTAGTAATAAAAAGATAATTAATAATAATAATAATCATAATAATCATAATAATAATAATAATAATAATAATCATCATCATCAGCAGCAAGGATCTGTTGATTGGTTTGTATAATTATTATTATTATTATTATTATTATTATTATTATTATTATTAAACACAAATGTGGACCTGTTTTGTGTAGCAGCATAAAAGCATCTCTAATTAACAAACCTGTCAATTGTTTTATCAGTGATTTTGCATTAAAAAAGAATGAGCTGGATTTTTTCTGCTTATCTGCTCAGTTTATATACAGTTTATCTGCTTTAGTAAACCTGATCCAGATATTTATCTAATGAACACACCTCTGCTGAGTTTGCAGTATTAGGTCAGGGGAAAGTCTACATGGCTCAAGACTAACGCCAGGAATACTGCCTGCATCCCAAATGCCTTCTTTCTAGCTATTTAACTGCACTGCATGGAGTAAGAAATAATGCCGAGCACATTAGTGGATGTTATCTATTTACCGAGAAGCCATTTGTAATGAAACTACTGCGTGCATTTTGCCTGATTAAGCACTCAGTCTAGCTAACTGTCTCTGTTAAAGTGTAACACTCTACTGAACAAAACCTCACCTCTGAGACAAACGTCGGGTTTCCGCCAAAACCCTTGGACTTTACCAGTTCAGTTAGAAAAGTAAGGAGATTTAACTTCTACCGCACAACACAACCTCAAGCACGATTTACTTCTTCATCAACTGAGTAAAGTTAGTTATGCACAAACATACTGCCACCTAGCGTGTCGCTTACGACCGCCAATAAAACGTAAAACAACAAAATATCAAAGAAGGAAAGGTATATGATTAAAAATAAAATATTTATCTCATTAACGAAGCAGCTACAAATAAACAAAGTTGTTAGTAAAAATAAAAAAAAACGTATAAATCGAGCAGTTTGAGTTGTTGAGAAATGTCGCATGAAATCAACGTCACAACAGGGGCTTTACTCTATACTAAAATCCCGCCTCCTGCGCTAGGATTGGTTAATAGTTTGTTGACCCCAGCGCCATGATTGGTTAGTAGTATTACGTGTAAACACCCAACCAATCGTAGCCTAGGAAAGGGAATTTTTCCGGAAGTAATTGTGCTGGGAAAAACAAACCGCGCCATCGCACCAGGTTCAAGCAACATGGCTGCACTGAAAAGGAGGTTCACAATAGACGACAAACGGCGGATTCTTGAGCTGTATGACCAGCTTCCTCGGATGAGCCAAAGAAAGGCAGCAAAACGACTGAACATCGCTCCGTCTATGCTTTGGACAATCCTCCATAACAGGAACTGCATAATAAAAGGCGAGATCATTAAACGTAAAAAGAATAAGTGGGTGGGCTGCGGCAGGTCGCCGAGACTCGAGGCGAATATCTGGAAATGGATCGATCAGTGCAGGCAAAGCGGAACCCCTGTTACTGATCTGATGATTCACCGTAAATCAATGGACATTGCGGCGCGTATGGGTATAGTTAGCTTCAGACCGAGCCCCAGGTGGTACTGTGGGTTTAAGAAACGAGAGGCACTCGTGCGCGAGCGGTATCGCATCTATCCGGAAGTGGATCTAAACAATCAGCCAGATCAGCTCGGATCTCCCAACGCACCCTGCTCTGCTTCTCCACCTGCTGATGCTGAGCCTCCTCAGGAACACAGCATGCATGAAACCCGAGCAGAAAGTGTTACAGTTAGCGAGCCAGAGCAGGACGAACAACTTCCGGTCCAAAGCAGCCCCACGGTGCTGGTCGGCAAAGTGAACGGCACCATGCAGACAGTCACTGTGCCCTCACTGCAGCAAATGCAGGAGGCCATGAAGACTTTAGCCACGGGATTGTTATATCGAGGCTTCTGCGACTTTCAGCTCCTCCATCAGTTTGAGAAAGAAGTTTCAAATGTTGTGAAGAGATCAATGGCTCAAGGCTGCCATGACAGTTTTGTAGCCTGAGGGCTGTGTCCCTATTAGCTGCTGCCTCCTCCCTATTCCCTACTAATGATAGTGCACTGTTTACACTCTGTGCCTTCTGTGGTGTACTGTTTAGGCACTATCTTACTGAAGTGCATTGTGGGATTACACCAACACACTGGATATACTTCACAGTGTTTTTGGACAAGATGGAAAGACTCAACAAATAGTGCACTATATAGTTAATAGGGTGTGGGTTTGGAAATACAAGGAAACCACATGTTGGACTTGAGTGACCATGATGGCACCAGTGGCTTTAGTTTGGAGTTCATGTACGCATTATTCAGCCTAGTTTGGCTGCTTAAACTGTTGTCACAAAGCTGTCTCTAAATGACTTTTCCAGTTATATGCTGTTGTTTACAGTGATGGAAAATTGAATGCCTGCTTTATGATGTATTTGATGGCTAATGTTTAAAACATCACAGGCACACTGCTACCAAAAAGCCTATATTAGGTACATTTCTTTAGATTTTTTTTGTTTAGGACTCGATTCCATGGACAAAATTCCACACCGCTGTTATATAGCTCCATTCTGTGATTGCGTTATGCCTTGCAGTCTATTAAAACACATTTGTCAGTCCATTGATATGATACAGTGAAAGATTGGTCTGCTTTTCTTATCCTGTAGAGCTTCCCTTGTCCTATACATATTAGTGTTTTCACACCAGATCCCATTAATCAGCTAATTAACAACCTGTCCTGGTTTGCACTGGGTGTATTAGAGAAGGGAAAACCCTAAAATGTGCAGGACACAGGGTTGGGAACCTGCACTGAAGATCATTGTGTATATAATTGATCAGAGGCCTTATTTTTATAATGCAGCCTTTAAATGAGATCATTATGGTGAGGTTCAGGATCCAAACTTGTATGTAGGCATTCAGCATCAAATTTGATTATATGTGTAGGCTGAAGTTTCCTTCTTTGCAAGTTTAATTAGCAGTTTGTTGTTACTGTTTTGGTCATGGTTTTGAACAACTGAAGAAATATAGAAACATTTTGCTGAACCAGCTGTAGGACCTTGTTTTTTTCTTTTTGTTTTTTGTTTTTTTTTTAAAGGAGATTGTGCTTTTGTGTTGTACTTTTTTAAAAAGCTTTCTCTTATGTGACCACATGGGGGCACTGTTTTTCATGTATTTTTATTTTATTTTCCCTCACTGATATGGAAAGCTACATAAACATGTTTATAAATTATAATGTGTTCTTAGCAGTGAAAGGTTTTCTACTATGATCCATTTTCATTCACTTACAGTCTTATTTGTATATTTAAATATTTTTTTGTACAAATTTTGCAAAATGCAAAAAATAATTGGTTTTGAAAGCTTTAGGTGTATATATTGAGTTAATAAGCAGACACAATATTGACCGTATATCATACTCCTGCACGTTTTCTTTTGCGTTTTCATGCATTCCCACTTTATTGCAATGTGAATGTTTGCAAAACATGAATACAGACTGTTCAGACTTGCGGAATGGCTGGGATTTGCTGGGGCTCTCGGTGCTAATCAGAGATTGCTCAGCATGTTAAGAGCGTACAGTGGAAATTTGTGGGATTTGATGTATTGCAGTATTTATAACAGGGGATGCTTTAAGTGCAATGCTTTCTCCAAGATCAAACTCATATCATGGCCTTTTTTTAGTCTCATATTCCAGACGCTAGAGGTTTCGAGTGTATATTTAAATCCTTCATATACTGTAACGATGTTAAGCCACTATGCAGAATAATGATTTTTACATGCAGGTGAAAATGAATTTTCACACAGCAGAAAGGATAAATTAAAGACCAAAGGTCTTCTATGATAACAGTTAATTAAAATAAAATGAATCATCAAAAATGTCTTTTTTTTAAAAAAAAAAAGTGAGCATATGCAATGTTCAAAAGACAATAAACCCTGACTGCTAGGAGCTGCATGTTGATTCTATCTGCAACAAGACAGAGGAATTACCAACCCCCCATTTGAGTAGCTCTGTGTAGCCTAATTTGCATAAACATGAGTAATTTATGAATAATAAATGCACCCCTATTCGGCGAGATCCATTAATTTGCATATCACCATGCCACTACAGTTATTTTTTCTGTGTGCTGTGCTATCATGAAGCACTAAGAACCTGCCTTTAACAGAATCAAACAGGAGGACTGAAAAGGTGAGTATTTAAAGCTATTTTCCTTCTTTCCATCCCTCTTCTTTTTTTCCCCCCTCCTCTTAAATTGTACTATTTGTGACCATTTCAATTTGCAGTGTTGTATTATGCCGGGTAGACGGGTGTGTATGTTTTGCAGGCTTGTCAGTCTGTACTGTTCCTAGGATGCATATGTGCTCCATTGCATAAACATGAACTCATGCTGCATTATTGATGAGATCCTGGCTCAGCTGTATGGATAGCCAAGAAGGTGTCCGGACAGACAGAATGATGGCTTTGGTTTATTATTTGCCCGTGTCTCACCCTGAGATTCTTCAACGAGGGTGTCAGATGCGTCATTTTCTGAATCCCGGGCGCTTCAGCTGTAGCTCTGTGTTTTAAGCGACCTTTGATGAGTGGCTTCCCCACCAGGAAACCGTGCTCGGACAGAGCAATTGCTGATGGATAGCGTTTACCTCCTGCCACCTTATGTGGTCGCTCCTTTCCACATCCATGCGAGGTCATTTGCATGATCTATTTGTCATGCGGCTACACTTTCTCTGGTGTCAGCAAAGCCCGTGTAGATTTGATGTAATAGCAGCTATTGTGGATGTGGATGCTGATTGGGGCCAGAAAGGTCTTGCTGATTGTGGCATTGACGAGACTACTGACTATTTTTGATTGGGTGACTTTGGATGTTATGTTTTAATAGAGTGGTGGCTTCGCTATCAAATTGTGTCTGTCATCCTGATCCCTGCTCGCTCTCATTGATGTTTAAGCCTTCTTTCATTTCTTTAATGACACGCCATCTTTCCTTGTTATTTAAAGTATTTATGTGAGTCGTAGCGGACCAGGGGTGGAGGCTGAATCGAGAAAATGCAGAAAGCAAAAGCTGCATTACTGTCACTGTGATGAACAGCCGTGTGTATGTGCACAGACACGCCAGGAAAATCAAAGACAAGCATATTGTGACAGTGCTGGATCTGGCGGTGGGCTCTAATCAAATCAACACCGCTATGATAAACTTGTGTAGTCGGGGCGGTGTGTAGGTTTTCTCTCTTTCTTTCTCTCTTTTTCATTTCCCTGTCCTTAGCATAAAAATGTGTTGTGCGGAGGCGGACTGAACGTGCCTCCTTTTATCAGGAGAAATTGACATATCTAGTTTGATGCTGGATCTTCAGATGAACTGATGAGCCGGTGCAGTGTGTGAGCGGTGATTGCTGTGCTGTCTGTCTGCATACTCGACCGTGTTTGCAGCATCGGGAGACATCATGGCAGCATCAGCAGCAGCCATAGTGCTTGAATGCTTGACTGAGGGAGGTGGATATTTTTATTCTGCCCAGTCCCTGACTGTCATCCACAGCTTCTCTGAAGTTATCTGCACAGTTTCTGATGAGTTCATTTGAGATGTGATGTTTCATGAGGGATTACACTCGCCCAATTCAAAGATGTTACAGAAATCCCAATGCTTCAAAATATAAAACGGATACCACCTTTTCCTGTTCTCTTCCCATATAAGACCTCATTTTTTTTTTAACCATTAATTTTCTATAATAGCAGCTCTGTCAGAAGCACTGACTATATTTCAAATCATGTTTATATTAATATACTTGTTCACAGGGACTTGTATGTAGTTGTATAATAAAATTCTAACAATTCTGTAAGAAGATGTTTATTTAATATTTATAGAAGGAGTCTCCAGTGTCAGAGTAACAGTTTTCCACAACAGGAGAGTCTTCAGGAGTTTGTGCTTTCTGGGTTTTTTTTTTTTTGGTTTTTTTTTTGGTAACATGACAAGATTTTTTTTTTTGTCTTCTTAATTACAAGAAAGGGAGAAAAAAAAAAGGACAGCGCGTGAATGACTTTTTGTAGCTGCTGTAATGTAAGTGATGGATGAACAGTATGACATGTCTTCCATTAATAAATGAAAAATAGTAATCATTGACAATTTGCTGGGGTGCAAGAGGAGTAAAACAGTTCAGGATTGGAAAATAATCACCACCTAGTTGTTCATTTGTCTGTGAAATCAAAACCCAAGTTTTTTTATACTTTCCATAATTTGTGAATTGCGATTATTTGGTGAAATGCCCTAATATAAATATAAACCCGATAGAAAGGGCATTATTATAACCATATAATAATAGAATTATGCAGTGTGCTGATAGCGGTTATTCATGCAATGCATTATTTGGTGAAATTTTCTCAAACTGAATTTGGCACAGATCCCAGTGTGCACGTTTTGCAGGAACAAAAGCAGCTCCATGCGTGTGCACTTCACCCACTCTTTATGCAAAATTAATGCCTCGGCCCCCACGACGGTGTGATTTAATTTCTCCCTCTCGTTTTCTGTTGCCCGTTGCCATGGTGAAGGAGGAGCAGGGCTGGTTTGACGTTAGCGGGGACGAGTGCAGCTCTCCCCATGAATCCCAGTGTCGCTGAATTACACCACCTCATCAAGCCTCCACTCTGCATGCACACGACACTGGTGCCAAGGCTGAAAAGGCACCAGGCGTCCATAAGGCATCATATATTAATGTAGCTGGTGTATTAAACTGGTAGCCACTAGCAGGGGATGGATGATGATTCATTTGCAGACATTTCATCATTAGGCACATGATTAGTGAAATCAAAATGCATGTGATTTTATTATTTTCAAAGAAAGCAGTCAGGTTTATTTATGTACAGCAGAAGCCTGTAAATCCAGTGAAGTCATAAAAAGAAGAACGAAAAGAAACAATAAGGAGTATTTTTGCCACAGAATGCCATTGGCTTTTCATTGCAATAAAGCAGATTGCACAATATTGTCACACTCCCTCCAGCAATGACCCTGTAACTATCATGTCATACTGACCATGATGTGTGTTTGTTTTACTCCACTTTATCTGCCAGTGCATGAATTCAGGTGTAAGAGAGGGTATATCTCAGGCTGGCATTAGGCATACAATGGGCACGCACACACACATATCTCCTCACTGCACGCGCTCTCCTGCCCCCGCTTCCTTCATAATTGAGCTTTGTGTCTGCCTCCCTTCATTCTCAGACGTTCTCATTTGCATCCTGCGTTGGCACAGTCTCCAGCTGCACCAAGCATGGCTTAAATGAGAAACACAGACCCACTTTACGTGACTCGCATTTTAAACACATCACTTACCAGCAGCTCCTGTGTCAGCTCTCCGTATACTCACACACACACACACACACACACACACACACACACACACACACACACTGTTCAACAAAATTAAACAACTGGCCATGCTGCATGACTTTGCTTAGCCTCTGTTCCATTCCAAATGATAAGTGAAATAGCTTAGGGGTGGGACACTATAATAGTATGGTAATAACAATATACTGTAATGAAAGCAGAAATAATGTAATACAGTACCAGTGTGCATAAGGGTGCCAGAAACTGTATTTTTGAACAAGGCCGTAGAAGAACCATTTCAGAGGTTGCAGGCACTCAAAGACTTAAAATTATTTCCCAGAATAAACATAATATTTTCAATGATTTCAATCTAGTTACTGGATATTGCAAAAAAAAAAAAAAAAAAAAAAAATTATTATCATTTATGAGAAATATTTATTCCATTCATTGGGGTGCCAATGAACTGAAAGGTAACCAAAAAAAATGGTTTTAAGGAGCGTTTCTGATAGGGTGAATGCAGGTACGCTGGGAGATCAGATAAAGTAGAACGGATAAACTTAACAAAATTTACTTTCTGGCTTGAAATGTGAAAGACAAAACCCATGTAAATAAGCCCTTGCAGTAGAACTGCTTAAAATAACATGACTTAATTCATGTTGCATCATATAAGTGGGTATGTTCAGCATCAAACAAGAAGCTGACCCCACAAATCTAGGACTAGAAATAATTAGAAATAAAGGGGTCATATGAAAACGTTTTGTTTAAATTTTACAATATTTATGGCAAATAGGTGTCAAAAAAGTAAAATCATTTTATACATAATATCCATTTCATTCAATCCAAGTGTCCCAGCGCTAACAAGTGTCCCAATTCCCTAGGAGAAAAAAAATGTGGCACTTTTAATGTTTTGGTTTGTCTTACCCTTGCACATATACTATGCCTAGATTTTTAATGTTATAAAATTGTCATGACTAATATTTCACAAATTTATGATGCATAAATACATAAGATGTACTACTGTAAAAAAAAAAAATAAAATAAAGCTAGTTTAAATCATGAACAGATGTTTATAATTTAATAATTTCTAAGATGTGAGCTACTAAATATATCTTAAGATGCAGGAGAATAAGGTAGATTGGGAAATATAGAACATTATATTTAGCATGCAGAGGTTTTTAATCAGTGTACATGTTATATGATTTTATAGATTGGTGTCAGTTTTCTTTTTTAAATCATGTTAAGCTGTAAGAAATTATTTATAAAATGTTACTTACCTTTTAGTGGTGGTTTTCCACTGTGATCTTTACTTAATCTGTTCAAGTGTTCAAATTTTAGAAATTGAATTTTAATTGAAAATATTTTCTAAACCAAGTTATTGTTAAATGAATTGGGCAATATCTTTATGTACAAGTCCTGTTTCCAAGTCCTGCTATTGAAATTTGATTTATTGATGCCATCAATAAGTATTCCACAAATAACATTTTTAAATGTGTAATTGATGATGAAAATAAAGGCCTAAACCAATGAAATTCTGTGTCTCATATTACCATTATCATGTAATTAAAATGGTTTTCAGTCAGATTTAACAACAGAGTAAGCAATGCTTTATTACAATATAATATAAACATTTTTTCACATGTAGATAGTGAAAACCTTGAGGATTAGGAAATGTAGGATGTGTCGGGTATTTTGTTTTATTAATGACAAAAAGCTTAGAAAATTTGGAAATTGAAAAACTGTCCACATGTATGTATCGGAATTGACCCTACCGTAAGAGAGTAAATAATCATGTTACAACAAAAAACACATACTTTTCTGCAGTAAAGTCTTTAAAATAGGCACTAGATCTTTACATTTATAATATATCAATGAAAAATCTAGGGTTAGGCGTACAACAGTTTGATATCACATTTAAGTGTTTAAGATTTAATTTATTTTATTTGCATGGTTATAATAATATGATATATTCATACTGTTCCACCCTTAAAGAACTACAGTGTAAGCTAAAGTTCATTACTGTGTTTCATTTACATTACCACATTTTATAATCTCAGACATCTGATTATCTGTGCTATCAGAAAACCGTGTTGGTGATATCCATATTCTGCTGAAGGTTTTGAATGCCCCTTCCAATAGCCTCCCATTTTTTTTTTCCAATTGAACAGCAATCAGAGATTGAGTTCTGCCATTCAGAAACTATCTCAGTGTGGCAGGATGGAAGGAACGGGAAAGTGCAGGCATTCATGTGTGAATCCAATCCACCACAGTACACAGCTCCCGCCAAGTCTCCACAATGACCCTTTATATCAATGTAGCATGTCCACCGCTCTGTGCCTTGCCAGCCACAACTTGAGGAATAGATGCGTGTCCGGCCATGCTGGAGTAATGTATGACCTGTCTGCTGGCTGTTCTGAGTTTTTTATCCTATGTGTGTGTGTGTGTGTGTGTGTGTGTGTGTGTGTGGGCATGTTTATATATCTTGATGGGGATCAAATATCCCCAAACGGATGGGAATATCTGACAGTTTTGACCTTGTGGGGATATTTGCCTGGTCCCCACGAGGAAAACTGCCTTTTTTTTATTTAAAAAGCTACAGAACCAAAAGGTTTCTTTTTAGTTACTGAGGTTAAGGTTAGGAATAGATTTGTGTAACATAGCATCACAAAGATAGTAAGACAACTCTCTCTCTCTCTCTCTCTCTCTCTCTCTCTGTGTGTGTGTGTGTGTGTGATGTGGAATAAAGATTACTGTTAGATGATAGACTGAAAAATACTGTGATGGAGGCTTAAATTAGACATTAATGCTTGCAGGGAATTGGCCTATGCATGATCTCTGTGTAATGTGTCTTTGTATATGCGATCAGCGGTGGCTCATAACCGTAGATTTTAGTGTTACAGGGTGACATTAATAACGATATAGCCTCAAACAAAATTTAGTCGAGAGCATATGACACTTGACTTATGCTATAGGCTACTATCTAGTGAATAGTAATTGTGAATTAATAGGTGGTTGAGAGTCGACAACATAGAGTCTTCAAGTATACAGTCTAGCTGCTCACATGGAGCGGTTTAAGATGTATTTTTGTTCAGCTGTGTTCAAGGTAATATCATAAACCAGAGTTTACAGGGTTCATCAAAATTTCCAGCCCAACTACATCTCAAAAACCACACAAACTAGCCCAAAACATTCACGCACTGGCAAAGGCAGATGCATCTTCTTTTTCTCAGCATTTGCTTGGGAAACAAGGTCAAGGTGGTATACAGGCATTTCTGACGTACACACATTATACACTCCATCCCCTTTCCATTTCCATTTCCATTTATGGCAGTTAGCAGATGCCCTTATCCAGAGCAACTTACAGAAGTGCTTTGTAGTCTCTATCCAAACACATCCTCATGCTAGTTCAATAGGTCAGAGACTAAGAGTAGCATCAGTCTAAAAAGCTTATTGGCGAGGTTAGAACAGAATGAAAAAGCACAAGACAAGGAAAACAGTGCTAAATTAAGTGCTAGTGTTCCCTCTCCAATATGTATATCTTACAAGAGAAATTATTCTGTGCATCATAGATGCGCTGTCTGCACTTACAATTTGAATTTGTTTGTGGAAATGTATTAGGTTTAATTCAGATGATTTGCTATAAACCTTGTGGGCCCTTGCGGGCACTGAGTATTTTTAAATTAGCCCAATCTGCTGTAAATTTGGACAACTAATTTGGAGTGAGCATGGGGCAGCGTGATTCCTGCCCCAGTGAACCTCTATTAGTGCCTGTTGCAGTTAACATTTTTGACCACTAGGTGCAATAATAACTCTATGGAGATAAATGAGGCAGTGAGCACGCTGCCATACAATTGCGCAGCATCTAGAAAGGTGAGCAAATCAAAGCAAAGCGAGAAAATTAGTATTTGTAATGGAATTTAAAATGTATGGCGGTTTAAATGAGGACTTTTTGAAGATTAACATTTGTTGAATGGTTGATATAGATGGTGGGGCTCTGCCCAACCTGCCCCTGTGGACAAGCTGCCACTGTATATGATACCAGGAGTTTAGTATTTTGGAAGCTTGTGAATGTTGTTCAACACACTGATTATTTTATTTCCATTTCTGTTCCTCTTTTATCCTTTCAAGCAGATCGCCCTCTTGTGGTTATAAGGAGAGAATTATATATATATATATATATATATATATTAGCTTATTATATATGAATTATATATATATAACTGGCTTTTTTTCCCCCTCCGAAAATATCTAAATTTTTCTATTATTATCCAAGTGTAAAATACTTATGAGCATAACACCTGTCCTTTGTTTTAAATGAATAATTGACTGACTTCTCCATAAAAAGTGTGGCCCTTGTAGAATCTCCTACACTGATGTACATACTGAACACACATTCTTGATTTTATTCAGTGTCCACTAGATGGCGCCATGATCTAACTGATATCCTTACAAATATCAGGACTTTCCTTAGTGGCTCATATCAGTTAATACTCAGTGACTGTTAGTCTTGCACTCTGGAAAAAAAAAATTGTAGTTAAAATTATAATGTTAGCTTGATTATGGTTTAATCTAATTCTGCAAGCTACCGTAGGCTAATATATTAGCCAAAATAATCAAAAATAAAATATTAACATACTAACGAGTATACTATAAGTTGTAAATATTTTAATTATTATATAGGTCGATGCACTATTTTGAAATCCTTACAGTATAATTTTTGTCAAGCTTACTATACGATGTTTTGACAGGTCTATTTCTCAGGCTACAAAGGAAGTGTAAGTAGCTTCAAACATCACCTGTGGCTCCCAAATGATAGAATTCAGGCTAGTTAGTGAACTTTATTAAAAGGTCATTCATTGTAAGAAATGTCCTAAAAGCCAGAAATAATAAAAACTTCTTCTAACAAGACCCCTTGCTAGTTATTTTTGACTCTTCATATAGTGTAAGGCAGAGCTTCCTGACCTTTTACAGCTCACAGTCCTCACAACTGACAACAAAACACAGACCAGGGCCCACTTTCCCAAACACAATCATTTTAACTCCTGGAGAGAGTTTTCAATGTGATGTTCTGTACCATTTAACAATGTTTTTTGTACTATGATGCTTTTCGGAAACCTAGCCAAGGTCATTTAGATGAAATTACAGATGTAACATTCATAACGTATAACAGTGGATACAATGTGGCTTCACAAAGACGCCACATTAGCTGCTACCTGCTACCTTTAAATGCAGCAAAATAATCAAATAATATCACGCTGAACTCGTTAGCTATGTAGATAGCTATGTGTTACATTATGAATGTACTCACAAGCTTTTCATTGTAATGGTAATGTTGATATATCAAATAAAATAAATAGATTTTTTTAACACATTGGTGAGTTTAGGGTATGTATATAAGGTTCATTCAGAATCTGCAATCAGAATGAATTTATTTAGATTTACAAAAAAGGTTCGTAAATATATCCATTGATTAGGGTAAAAGCATAATATTCACAAAACACAGCCTATATATAACTATAATTTTATATGTATGTAGCCTTTGTGCATATCACTCAACAGTGTTTCTAACTGAAATAATGATACACCAAATAATCCATTGTTGTATAATTATTGTAAAATAATATTCAGACTTTAAGTTATGACGTGAAGTTAGCTAATAATCCTGAGCTATTATTTTGCATATATCGATTAACCCTGCAGTACCACCATTAAAACACAGGAATATGGTGTTTCTCAGTACCAGGAACATTCTTACAAGCTTCCATTCTTACAAAAATTAATTTTGCAAGAGCATAAGAACAGAGAACACAATTGTAAGAGACATGCTGTGTACTTGCCATTACTGCGGAGGTAATTGCTAACTGACTTAACCAGAATCTCTTAATGATATTCTGAAAAAGCTTCCATATTAGTGTTGCTTGTTCCCAACATGCCAATGTTTGACAACTCTATTCTCAAATTTTTTTTTATCAATTCATATTTTCATTATCAGATTTTAGCACACAATCTCATCCGTCATCACTATGTTCTTGCAATTAATTATATCAAATTAATGTAATACTTTTTAAAGCACTGCAGGTGATGTTGGTTTAGTGTCCTGTGTTCTCGTGGTTTAGCACCCCTGAGCTCTCTGAGTGTGCTGACTTGTGTACAATGCAAACCATTACGCTAATTAGCGATTGAAAACCCAGCTAACCTGCTGAACTAACACAAGGTACTTGTGACACTCTCACAGGAATAAGCATCTTATTGCTATGCTAATGCTCAAAACAAATTCCGATCCATGTGCTTAGCGTCACTGTGCTTTGTGTCAGGCTTTTGTTTATTGTTCTACAATGCTATCTTACTACGCAATTAGCTTTTTGACTAGCTGCTAAAATCACCAAACAATAGCTCCAATATGTACACTGGATGTGTTTACTAATGGTTCTTCATTGTGATCTCTGCATATGTACCGGGATTTCTCTTTAGCTGTTAGTTAGAATTTTACTAACTCTTAAATCAAATATTAGTGTTTGGGATATACATTTTGAAGCCGCTGGCCTTTATTCTCTCTTTTTTTTTTTGCTTTTCTTGCTGAAACAAACCAAATTGGTCTCAGCAGGTGAAAGTAAAGAAACGTGAGGCCTTTGATTTCCAGACAAAGGCCCGTCACACCTCTCTGAACATCTCGACTGATTAACACTCCAACGGTGAGAAAAGAAAAGAAATAAAAGCACCATGACACCTCCTTAACATGGCAAATCTTTCACAGAACCAGACTTCAACTACAGCTGAGGAAGCTTTTAGGTTTTTTGTGTATGTATGTGTGAGAATGAGGGAAACTTGAAGGGGGAAAAAAGCATTTTTACACCTGCTAATAGAAGAGATTACTTGCAATTAATCCAGGATTTTTATTCAGCCACCACTTCCTATCTGTCTCCGTCTGAAAGATAGATACAACAACTCTGCATAATGCATAAATTATTCAGGGCAAATGTAACGTTTAATCTTCCTTGAATAATCTCTGAGAACAATGAAGAGTGGAAAGACATTTTTTCCTTGATCATTTAAATTTGCAACACTTTCTCTTGTCAGTCATGTGCTCGAAAAACAAAGCAGGTTGATTACAGAAATCTAGGAATATATATTCTCATAAGAATAAGTAATTATTTTTAGTATCACGCAAGTATATCGGTATGTTTTATCAGAGTTTGTTGATTGTAATCTGAGTTTGTGTGAATTTGTAATTTGTGTGGAGTAGTAAGGCTTATTTTACTGTTCATCATCTATTGCTTGTTGGGCATCAATATTGTTTGAGGGCTTTTATCATTCAAATGAGGTATTTTCCATATTTCTTTCTTCATCCGGTGCTTTCTGAGGGAACCTGATGTCAGATACAGTACAGAGACATACACTGTATAACTACTGTTCTGTCGTTTGACGAGGCTTCATTATGTATGCCATATGCGCCTGTGATTTCTGTTCTCTCCTCGTCACCCAGGTTCTGCAGGCGTTTTTCTGACAATTATGCTGTGTGATGCTTTGATTAGTGCAGTCATCCCTTCTGTGTCTGAAACTAGCATCAGTTCACACATACACAAAAGCCGGTTTGTAAATCACAATCTATATTGTGGTGTATACTGTATAATGCATGCTTTTTCAAAGCATTCAGCTATACATAGAGAAAAATCATGCTCGATGTTTGATGTGCAAAGCAATTTTAGCATGAACAGATAAAATCTCCTGTAGTTCAAATGCCCAAATTATAGTATTAAATGGCAAAGCAATTTTTTCTTCCCATTTGGTTCAGCCAGTCAGTGCAATACATAGTGCAGCTGGCTACTTAAAATTCATTTCCTTTTTTAAATAACAAAATAGCAAAAGCAATTGGCCATATTACAATGACAGTTACCCCAACAAATAGAATTAACATCAAATATATGAGCATTTATGTACAGTATTTATCATTACGTCCATTATTTGCGTTTGCACAATTTACTATATATAATATTCAGTCTATATGTGGCTTATTTTCATGTTTGATTTTTAACAAAAGTGCTCATTATTTGAGGACAAAGAGCCATTGCTCCTTTTATGTCTGTTTTTCAGGTTGTTTAAAAAAGAAAGAGTCCCTGATTTTTGGCATTGGCACATCTGATGTGATAAATTGAATGGCTCATATCAGTAGCTCAACAAAGAGGTCGAGAACTTGAACACACTCGTGCACAATGCACAATACACAACCCATCACAAGGTCATCCCAAGGCCACCTTTCACACTCTTCACACTAACATAGCTATACTGGGGAAGCTATCAGTACCCCCGTTTGCCCATCACACTAAAAATGCGAGTGTTTGAGAGCATGAGTGTGTCACTAGATTTCTCCCATGTCCATATGTCTCTAGATATGCTTCAATCAAAATCTCCTTGGCTCTCTGGACACAGATCATTGTATCCTGTTCGGCCTCGATCGAATCCTGAGTGAAGCTGAATATGGATAACTGGATTTCCTTAAGTTTATTTGGCTGGGCTGCAGTGACTGATGCCGGGAAAAAAATGGCTCTCAGCCAGGCTAACATTCCCTATGGTCATTAAGCATAATAAATTTACAGACCCTGTGCCAAAGATTTAGATTGATTTGTACAGAACAGTACAGACACAGGCATATATATGATATCTCAAGCCTACAGATACTATTTATTTATGCTTAGTGCATACTGCATAGTTAGTTCATGAATTGACCAAACAAAACACAGCAATACTCAAACACACAGGATCATATTCTTGTTTTTGTTCTTCTGTCAGAACTAAATTTGACATCACACTACAGGAATACAAGCAAGTAAGAAATAACCTATTTGTATAAGAGCATCACCACTGATTAAACATGGGAGCTAAAGTTAGAAAAAAAATGACAAACCTGACCACAAGGAGGCCCTCTGCCTCAATCTGAGGTGCCGAGCTGTCTAGTTTTGTGTCGCGAAAGAATTGCATGGTCTTTACTGTAGCACGTGCGTGAGGTGTGCTCAACAATTCTCCTTGAAGTTTAGAGAGACGTCAGTAAAGACAGAGCCCTCTGAAGTAGGCAACCTTGCCGTCATGTGACAGACAGGAGAACGAGCATACCGTTCTCCGAGCCCTGTTTGAAACCTCTCTCATTAACGACAAACCTCTCAGCTCAGCGTTAACGAATCCTCAGACTGGTCGAGTTCCAGTGTAAAGAAAGAAAGGGGAAGGGGTAGGGATACAGGTAAATGACACAGAAAGAAACCTTGATGTTAACAAAACAGGCCAATATTGGTTTTAAGGAAGAGAGTAAAGGAGCCAGGAAAACTAGAAATATAAGATATAGAAAAAGAAGAATTGAAGACAGCATTTTTTTTTTTTTTTTTATTTCAAATATTAAGAAGTCACAGATGCCAAAGGGGTGTAAGGGGTGCTGATAAACATGATGCAGACGAAGTTGGAAGGATGGACACGTCATCCAACCTTTATTGTCCTCTGTATGGAAGTAAACCTGCTAAGCCCCCCACTTGCTTCTTAATCTGGTCTTAATCACTAGGAGGAAATCTAGTCCCACCTTTAGGTGCTTGGCAGTAGAAGTAGGTAGTAGGGATTATCAAAAAACCCTTTCATGTTGAGAGGATGACCTTTCTGACCTTCTCTCAGTGCCAAGAGGAATCAGCCAGAGCTTACTGTGGCTCCAGAGCAGGCATCCTCAGCCCATAACCGCACATCAGGAGGAGGCTGTCGACTGCCACTAGGTGAGAGGAGAGGTCGCAGAGGTCACGAAGCCTTGCTGTCAGGGATAAAAGTGCGGTGCAATCGCCTGTCAATCTCTCCATCTGAT
The DNA here is from genome assembly GCF_027358585.1 of Pangasianodon hypophthalmus. Lineage (NCBI taxonomy): Eukaryota > Metazoa > Chordata > Actinopteri > Siluriformes > Pangasiidae > Pangasianodon > Pangasianodon hypophthalmus. The sequence goes on along the minus strand of NC_069733.1, from coordinate 9,777,845 downwards.
CAAAGTATGGAGAAGAGTCTCCCTCTGTGTGAGATATGCTCATGAATATACCCACTGCGCAACCTGGCTCCTCTCGAGTCACCTTTCAGCTGCTCAGAACATAATACCATATCAGCCGTGCTAATGAGAAATGCAGAATTACCCTTCAGTGTCTATGAGGCAAATGCGTATTGATGATCAAAAAATAAATAAATAAGTGAAAAATGTGTTTCATGTACAGTAGAGTGCTAAAGTGAGTCAACTACTAAGAGAACTGATTTTATTCATCATTTATTCACCTATAGTTGATTTTTTTCTCAGTTGATAATATACACCAGAATGTTATTTATACCTGCCTGAGAAATTGAAATATAATTTCAATAATTTCTTCTAATTTCTTTTCAGACACCTTTTACTTTATTTTAAAATGGTTAAATTTATCATATTTCCATGAAATGATATCACACTGTTAATTATTGTCAATTATTTTTGGTACACTTCTGCTTTCAATAAATCATACCCACATTTTAAAAACGTTTTTTGGTTAAAATTACAAGAGTAATTTGTCTTGGATTTTAATAATGAATGAAATACAGTTATTGCTAGTGGAGTACACTTAGAATTTTGTGTTTTTAACTTCTGCTGATCTGCTGGAAATTTATTGTAAATAACGGTAAAATCTGCAGTGTGAGAAGACTGCACCGTGAATGCCATCCAGCCTCTCTATACCATGTCCTCCTTCTCTAAAAGAATCTGTTTTAATGAAAGCATCATGTCATTATGGATGAGTAGAACTGCACCTCAGTGCACAGGTCTTTAGGGGGCCACTGTGTGGCCCTGTGGCTCCTGGCTTTCGTCTTAATCCTCTGGCTAATAAGTTCATAGCCCGGCCATATGCTCCCGTGCTGTTTCGGAGGGGGGTAGGTGTCGGCCCATGCCACTTACACCGGGCCGACCCATTTCTCAGGTACCTCCCCCGCCGGCCAGCCCTTTGTTCAGGCGGATCAGTCCACTCCATGCCGTGAATGTGCTGAATTGATTAGCCTGCACCGTATAATTGTCAAGCAAATCCCCCCTCCCTAATCATTTCCCATCCATTTGAAAAGGACAACGTGCATTCTCCTTTTTTCTCCACCTTCTATTCGAACCATACCCTCTCTCTTCGCCCCCCCCCCTTCCCCCCCCCCTTTTCATGCCTCTTGGTTCTTGGTTTTGCCCCCCCACACCCCCTTTCCATTCCCAAACCCAAGCCACCCCCCTTCATGTTGAAGAGAAAAAAGGGTAGGGGGGAGACGAATAAAAATAAGAACGGATCCTTCTATCCCGCCGGCACTCTGGCGAAGGATGAAAGGGGCCGGCGGGTGGACGTGTTCTAATCTGCCGCCCTGGAGTGTGAGCGGCGAGTCGACCACAGCTCTTACCTGCCCACTCTGGGGAGAGTGAGGAGGAAGGGAGGGTGCATAGGGGGGAGCAAGGGATAAAGAGAGAAAAAGTGAAAGAGAGTTGTGGGGAGATTCTGGGGCCCAGGCGCCAGCTCCGGCTTCTCCTGCAGCTCGGCCCATTCAAACAGGAGGCCCAGAAGCCGTGCTCGGGTCAAAAGTCTGGCATATTTACTAATGCTGCTTACTGACATTGACTGGGTAGTGTTCAAGTGACCAAGTATTACAGATAAAGACTGATTTTTTTTTTCACTCACTGGTACAATGAGTATTTCTACATTTAATAGTCATAGTCAGTAATTGTCTATAAGTATATCCTGAAATTATATCATATAAATAGACAGCTTTTTGAAAGCACCTGTTGATTGTATGGGATCAACTGTCTACTGAGATGATCATATGTTCAGAATTTTTACTGGGCTAAAGTCCAACTCCAAATCAGTTTTATTTCAGTTTCTTCATGACTTGCAAAACCATGTTCTTCATTTCTTTGTTGATCTCTTCCAAAATCTTCCAAAATCCCTAAGTATTTGTTTTATTCAATATGACTTCTGACTCTACAGCAATGTCTGCTAATTCATTGGAACCATGTTTGAAAATGAAATTGCTCTTTCAGTCAATTTCCATCAACAGTCCTCATGACTCAATGTTCATGAAGACCTCATTTCATCTGTTGAGTCTAATGAAGTCTCTTTTGGGAAAATGTTGGAGTTTCAGGGTCGTAAGGGTTGTGACCCCAGTGCATCTCCCAAATGACCAAACATGGTCAGGTCCACATGAGGTCAGATGGGGTGTTGCTAAGTGGTTTGAACTAACGTGTTAAATCTGGACACAAGCATGACCACAGCTGCTCATGTCTTGACCTGGATTATAGCCAGCGTCCTTATTGTCCATGACCATAAAACCATGGAAGGAATTGAGGAATGAGGATCTTATTGACCAACATCTGCCATGAAGCCTTGAGTGACAATTTGGAGGAGTAATATTTTTGAAAAGTGTATTTAGTCAAGAAATTTACACTTTAATAAATGATTAGAAGTAATAAGTTCAGTGAGGCGTATATACATTTTTATATAACAGGCCAGTCTTTCAGAATTTGGAAAGGATTTCATTTTTAAGGAAATGACAAACAGCAATATTTCATTTGTCATCCCGCTGTCAAATATATTGCCTCAGTGGAAGTCTTCACAATGTAATCTTTTAATCACAGCTTATCAAACTCAGTATGGCACTGCCTGCATAAAAATACAGCTATTAGTTCACTGATAATAACTGTCTGAGGAAAATGCTTTTTTTATTACTATGCAACTTTTGTCTAAAGTACCTAACAAGGCAGTACATGGCACTGCAAGAGCCAGTATCAAAGGTCAAGTCAAGTAGTGACCATTAAAATGGCAGATAATAGACTGGTCAAGCATGTCATGACTGTTGGGAATTCAGTGTCCTTTCATAAGCACACAGATCCTAACAATAACAGTCCATATGGAGGATGGCAGATCAGGGTGTACGCTGGACATGGAATAGGTTGAAGGTTAAGTGACCAGGCTTGTTAAAGGAGAGATAACAATCAATAAGATATGCAGGATTCACTGTAGTTTTGATTGATAATAACTGGAAAATAAGCTGTAATATCTATGTTATAGTTATTGAAGAAATATACTACACAAAATATCCAAGCCTGCTTCATTGTAGAAATCAATGACTTACTTTGTAAAAGATTTCACCAGTTCAGTAAGCTCTCCTAATAACCTACAAAGCACTTGACATGAAACTCTTCAGGCCAGGTGGAAGTTCCACAACCAACGTGGATTTGAGGACTAACAGCATTGTTCCATGATGGAAAAAGAATGTGTTTAACTAAGGGCCCTTTATGTTTCGCCATCTTGTGTTGACATAAAATAGTCCCATGGGACAGCTCTGAAAGGTCACTGACCTGCCTTGTCTTGATGACAAGCAGTCGTCTGGTATGTTTTTTCCCACAGTCCTCAGCTCTATTGTTCCATTGATGGAGCCTTTTTCCAGGGAAGACTAGTTCGACGACTAACGGACAAATTATGTGTTGGAGAACGTACAAACATCTGCAGCCCCTGGGTGTCATTTGCATACTCGCATGTCAGGGGGGCAGTGTCACATGTACCTTTACGTGAGTGAGAAACCAGAAATTCTCAGTGTGATCCAAATGAAATAACTGAAGATTTTTTTTGCAGTTTTATTACTGTGGATAGAAAAATGGTAGAAACTGGCGAATAGGAGTTCAATATAGGTCAAGTTCAAGTATGAATGATATTAACTGATATATATGAATCATATAGTGATAATAAATTGTGTGAAGCATTGGGGAAATCTGATTTCGCTCACCAGTTTTAGTCTATATTCTGTCCTTTTCTTGTTGCTCAGATATCAGAGGATACTGCACATTTAGGCACAGAGGAGCCAGTTATGGGAAGACTATAGCAGGCTGCAAGTAGCCCAGAAGTAAGCAGCCACACTTAAAGTTTTTATTGCTCTTTTTTATGGCATTTCATTAGTCAAAATGGCCCAAATGCCACCAGTGCTTCTGTGGTATTTGAACAGTAAGTGGTCGAGCTATAAGTCCTGCTCTGAGACATCTGTAGCTGTGTTCTGGCAGTCAGATTCAAACGAGTTCACTGCCATTCACTGGTGGTATGTTGGCCGGATTGAGCAATTTTTTGTCATCAGGGTGGCTACTACATTCAGCAAGATAATTAAATATGAACAAGCATTACACAAAACTGATATTTATTTAGCCAAATGTTTGCTTGGTTACACTTGATTATACACCTTTTTTTCAAAATAGCCAGCTAGGTTAAGGCTGTGTGAACTGGTAAATGAAATTGGTGGTGGTGTGGTGATATTTAATTGTAATTATTCTTTTTTTATATATAATTGTCAAAGATTGAATGACAGTTGAACACTGACATGGGCTTGGAAAAATGACAATAATGTGCACTCTAAATGACTTTCACTTTTGATACCCATTACACTGTATTCACTATCCTGTGACAAGTCTTGCATTGCATTGTGGTAGATAGAGAATAGATCAAATAAGTAAATAAAGAAGTATTTTTTGTGCTGTACTTGAAAATCATTTTTGGGAATATTACACTGAAGTGTGCTTTTTGGTCTCCCCATTACAACACTACTGCATACACTTCTCTACTCAACCAGTCAGTGTTTGCTTGATATGCACAATGTGTAGCCAAGATTATGGAGATATTCATGTTGCCTCCTCTGAGAACTTCTCTGAGAATGTGCTACTTACAGAAGTATTAATCAGCTCTAAATCCCAGAATAGCTCCAGGCAGAACTGGGAGTGGCCGAGCTGACCAGGTCATTTTCCGGATTGCTGCCCTCCTAAAGGCCTAAAGGGGCTGAGACCAGGGGAGGACTTAGCCCTGATTTATTCTGCTACAACCGTGTATTTGGTGTCTGACTTCATATTTGCATGTGATGTGAGTGTGTACACTAGGGGGCAATGTCACATATACCAAACCAGTATTTAGAGGAAACCAAAAACAAAGGATGATTTTGTGATTTAATGTAGGGGAAAAATAAATAGAAGAATAAATTAAATAAAAATATAAAAATATAAACATTGGGTGGTCAATTATAAACCAAGTATATTGTCTTTTGTCACTTCTCTGTATTAATCAGTATCAAGGAATTCGTGTGCTTCAGTGTAAGTTAAAAAAAACAACCAAAAACTGAGTTGCTATGGTTTACATCACCTACATTGGGTCTTTACTGGGAATCCCTTAGAGGAAAAAAGAAAATACAGTGTGTGATCCTGCAAGCTGATTAATTTGGCCATTATAATGACAACAAGCTACAAGCAATATAAAGCCTCACACTTTCTATTTGCATATACCACAAAATCATGTTTGTAGCTTTCTGTAAATAAATCCATTATACAATATATCACTGTGTGTGATGCAAATATGATATATACTCGCTTACGCTGTTAATTTACAGCTGTCCAGGTACAAGAGGTTTATCATGTTTATCATATTTATATCATATATATTTTATTACAGACACCACCCTAAGAAACTAACAGTGTGAATGTGGTTGTACTGATATTGTTAGAAAGCAATTTTCTTCAGTTTCGGTTGCAAGGTATTGTGTATAAGATTTCTAACAGATTACGCTTTTATAAATTGGTTGATGGATGCACAGCCTATAGAAGACAGAAAGTATTAGATGCAATAAGGGAGAAAATATCATTTATGCGTTGTGATTAATTAAACATAAGCCCTAGCACTATGCCCTGGAAACACTTAGGAAAACTCAGAGGTAGAAATGTTCGCACTGTCAGCATGGTGTGTGAATTCTGGCTCTGATAGTTCCTCAACCTCAGCTACATCAGCTACATATAATCACATCTGACCGCTTGCTCAACATTGCATGAATGTAAAAACTCATTGTGCAACCCGTTTGGGCAATTTTTTTGTTGCATCCCACAACAACACACTTCTAGTCTCAACCAGATGCCCTGTGAACCTTTCTGTCAAGCTTTTAAAAAAATACTGGCTCTCCTATTCATATCTGTAATTGTGTCAGCTTCCAACTAATAATCTGTTTATTCTGAATAATGTATTTGTATTCAGTTACATCCCAACCAATCAGCATTTGCCTGATGCCTGGTTGCCATACAGTACCATAGATGCACATTACATGCTGTTAGCTTTTTGAGTCTTTCAGTATGCCACTGCATGCACACTTACCCATAAACCTCTTCTCCACATTGTGATGCAAATTTGCAAATATGCTTTAATGCAGAAGTATAAACCAGCCCTTAGATGTATGTGTATTTTTGCTTTACTGAAAAAGATAGATAGAGAGAGAGAGAGGGAGAGAGAGAGAGAGGGAGAGACCCTGGGCATATAGAAAAAAAGGAGAAGAATAGCTCTTATGATGCCATGGCCATGAGAAGAGGTCACTGCAGCAGTGATATCATTACAGGATGGCAAGATTATTCTCTCCATTTACCAAGGAATGAGTAGCACGGAGGTGCTAAGATTCATATTGTACTGAGAGTGATTATTTGAATATTCTAAAAATATATCTATTAGGCAAAGCATGAAAAATGGTATACATTATTGTAAGTTACAAACACTACAGAGAAGCTCCATATATTTTTTTCTTAAGTACTGAAATGTGCAGTAAAATTTGACAGATTATGCAATATTTCCAAAATATTGATTGATAAAGATGAACAAAGCAAAGGTTTGCTGTTCACCATTCTTCCTGAATTAAAAATAAGGGATTGAAAATGTAATCTAACCTCTAGTGCAATTTACTCATCTGTCTGAGTAATCACATAGATATCACATAGATTATTTGTAGATTTTGCTGTCAAATTCACAAAGGTAACTATAAATTTCACAATTATTACTGTCATGACATTGTATATAAAAAATACTAAAGAAATGTGTTTGAAAAAACCTAAATATATGAAATACAGTGGTGATGATTCTCACGGATGGGTTGATAATTACAATATTGTGCATTTTGAATATAACTGATTATCAGCACATGTCTAATAAATATATCCACTGCAGTAAGATTGCTGGATGGTATGAAGTTCCATGGTTTCATCCAGCATCTGACTCCTTCATTGCTACCCATGTTCACATCTTCTCTCCCTTTCACCTCCGTCGTCCCTCGCCGGGATTTATCTGTGTCCTCTAGTCATGATGACAGGGTAAATATTCATGCAGACGTCCAAGGTTCTGCACACAATTACTGGCACGCTTCGCACAGTTTGCCCCGCCAGTTAAATTCTTAAAGGGATTATTTAGCAAGATGAATGGGGCCAAAGTACTGAAGGGCATCCCAGAGTTCTTCAAACAAAGCTTATGCTGTGATTGGCCCAGTGTGGATGAGGGGGAAATAATTCTGGGTCTAAAGCTAATTGAGACTCTGTTATTCTAGAGATTGGCACTGAAGTAGTCACGCTATATTCATTGACATTTTAGATGAGGTTGTTAGCATAAAGCTGCTGTTCACCTAGATGAAGAAGGGAAAAATGTGTTATAGGATCATTTCCGTGAAAATTACAGAATTTTCTCGTTACTCTCAAACATAATTGCCTAAGACGCCATTAAGATTACTTGTTAGCACCAGTGCAAAACTAAAGAAGCAAATATTAAACACAAAACTTGCCTCTGCTTATCAACTACATTGGAAGTATGGGGAAGAGTGTAAATTTCATTTTTTGGCCAAAGTCCTTCTGCAATATACAGGGAATTATGCTAGAATTCCTTTATTACAGTCTAATGAATAGATATTCTGTGTTAGCACTCTTTCTCTCTCTCTCTCTCTCTCTCTCTCTCTCTCTCTCTGATGAGGAATGAGGAAATACAAACTGTAAGATTGACAATTTAAATTTAAAGCTATTGCTTTAAAGCTATTGCAATGTAGCTTTATATAGTCCCCATCTCTCATGTCTGTAGGACTAGTGAGATTTAAGCACAGACAGTGGCGTTTCTGTGTTTTTGCTATGCATAATTACTGTATATGATTTGTGTTTGTGTGTAAGGGTGTATGTGTGTGGTGTGTATGTGTGTGTATGTGTGTGTGTGTATTGCACCAATGCTTTGTGTCATGCTGAGAGCTCCTCCTGAGAGCCACTGCGCCACACCGGGGTAGGTGCAGCTGCACTCTCTTTCATCTCCTCAGGCGCCCGGTGGGGGGCCGCAGTATTTATGTGTACGTGTGAGTTTGAATGTGTGTATTTGTGAAAGCAATTGGGGGAAGTGTAGTGTAGTGTAGTGTAGGCCTATGTTTGTGACTTATTAAAAAATTAATTAAAGGTGGAAAGAGAGGATTGCAGCCTTTCAGCACACGCTGGTGTACTTTGATAATTAATAAATGTTTCCTAGTGCTTGCTATGAAATTATGTAATAATATTCCATATTATCTGTATATGTGACAGTTCCAGTTTGCGTCATCCATAGTGGCTCCCTTCTGAGCCGTGTTTGTGAGACGCAAAGCACCATACAGAACTTTCTGAGGCAGCTGAAGGTTATGGTGCAATTTGCAAATCCTCCATACACCTTTTGCTTCATTCAGCTGCAGCCTGAGGCTGGGCAGAACGTTTTAACTCCTGTAGTGTGCCCTCAAGGCAAGGGTTGCCTCCGAATTTCAGCATTCCATCTATTTCTGCCTTTGATTTGCCTCATCCCAGGACACCTCACATGTTTGAACTCTCCTTCCTCACTTCAGCAAGCACTGAGGCCTGGGAGTCTACCTGTTTAAGGTTTAACTGAAACTGGTATGAAACTGGAAGACTTTAATAATATTTAATCCAGCTTATATATTTTATAAATACTGATACTATTGAGTGTTGGACTGGTGAGAGGTAATTTTATGACTCTGAGGTTTAGGGGTCCAGTCTTGATACGTATGTCTAAACTACAGCGTCCTTGTGCCTCTAGTGAAGACTATTTTCTGCATATTTCAACTGTTGGTGTTAAAGTTAAAGGTCACTTCCTGTCACTGCAATCCTTATAACTTCATAGAAACAGGATTACACTTGAACCTGGATCTAACGAGATGATTCTCTGCCAATAAAAATGTCTTTATCATTGTACTTAAGAGCAAAAATGACATTTAGACCAGCGGTCTCTCTTGTCTTGTGTATGAATAGCTGTAATAGCCGTTCTTCTTCCACATGTTCTGTATATAGATGTGATATTAGAAATAACCAATTAGTGAACACTGGTATACCATTGATTTGTCAGTAGGACGCCTTGTCATGACTTCATCCAATCAGATGCGGTGTCATCCGGTTGGTGAGTCATAGCTGTTACATTTCAGAGCCAAAACGGAAAACCTCCTTCCTCCCTTGCCGTTCATTCATACAGTAATCAGAGTTAATAAGTGACTCTGCACACATAGGAAAGCTTCTATTGCCTCTATAGTGCTTTGAATCAGCTTTGCCATGTTCCCGCCCTGGCCCTGTCAACCCTCGCCGGCCTTTCCTCTGAGTGAGTCCTCATTAGAAGAGGCTTCTTTTTCTCAGCTCTCTCTGAGAGACAGATCATTAGAAGCAACAGTAAACAACCATAGCAGAGCAAGTTTAAGCCAAGTACTTTATTCTCAATGTATAAAGTTACAGAGCGGATGAGAGTCTGCACTAAACAATTCTGCACTAAACTCTGTGGAATGAGGAATAGGTGTGAAATTCAACCCAAATTCATTCAGTTAAAATCAAATAGTGATCTACAGTAAGAGTTAACCTATGGTAAAGGGCAACAAGTGTGGCTGCAATTGTTCTGGTGGTACAGTACATTTTTTGACAATATACGGTATACAGTATTAGTCAAGGAAAGAACCTTTTTGTTTGTTGATTTGGTAAGATTAAAGTCTTTTATATATCTGAGAGATTATAGATTACAGTGTATTTTATATCTGAAGCACAAATTGTTATCTGAGATCAATAAAATGAATTACATCAGTACCATTTGGCAATGCATTACAAAATACACACCAGATAATGTTATGTTAATTCAAATGTGTAATAAAACAATTAATAAAATGTTTAATAACTCTAAAATATATATAATAACTCTAAAACAACTAAGAGACACTATACATATGAGAAATAAATTTAAATATGATTTGGTGTAAATGGTTATGGTATAACATTACATATCTTCTTCCAGTGTATACCGTATGCTACAGTATAATCTAAAACCTTGTTTGCTTATTAGTATCTCCTTCAAGCATGTCAAATCAAAATTCAGAAAGCCAGAATACCACTTATAATACAGATGAAACCATTTTGGCATTTTGCAGCAGACATAAAAATGTTTTTTTTTTCTTAAAGAATGAGAAAGCAATATTAATTACTAAAAGTACTGAACCCTTCTAAATCTACCTTATGATTTCTAACAAATGCAATCATACTTAATTTCCTCCTACAATGTACAGATTTTTTTGATTTTAGATATTTATTCAGTCCCAAATATAATAACCGTATATGTGCATTGGATTTTTCACATCACATAAAATAAAATCAGAGTCTACCACTATTTACATAATTTTGTAGTGTCCCATACCTGCTTGTAATTTACTTTAGAAAAATCTAAAAAAAAAACAACAAAAAAACACATAGCAAACAGACTGCAGGAAAGCTACTATATAATATTAATATTATAATATAATATTACCAGCAATCTGAGATTTTATCAAGATGATAGTCCTTAAAAATGTAATGTTTTCATCTGTGTAATCTATTAGTACAAGTCTACTTTCCTTAGCCTACTGATTTAATTAATATTAAATAGAAAAGGATGACATGGACATTAACAATATGACGCTATTCATACAACAGCAACCATTTCACGGCTGCACAAGAACTGAACTCAAACCTGAGAGGTCTCTGCCTTTTTCTGTTTGGAAAGCTTTTTTATCCTCAAGCCATGCTGAAATTACCGAGGCCTCAGCAGGCCTTCTCGCTCCTTTCCTCTCAGGTAGAAAAAGGAACCACTCTCGCCTGATCCTCCCTTTCTCTCTGCCTCTCACGCTTTATTCAAAGTGAATGCGTAACTGAATATGAGATGGTCCGGGCGTCTTTCAAGGGCCAGGGCTAATGAGATGTTTTACCTTGAAATTAGAGCAAGGCCCTGTCGAGCTGAGCTAGTATAGCCGGTTCCCAATCAGGTACAGAATTCAGGATTGCTCCGAAAAGAGACAGGGAGGGTATGAGAAACAGGGAGCGGGTCTATTTGAGGAATGTATAAAGCTATTAAGGAGAGCGGATTAGAACAGGGAGGCCATTTTGAAGCTCTGTGTAGAAAGAAATGTAGCAGAAAGTCTAACACTAACCCCTTTTTTTTTTTTTTTTTTAATTCATATCCATACAAGCAGCTTACAATGAGAAGCCATGTGTGAGGGTCACATGAGGGTAAGGTTATGCTATCACTTAGGTGGGCTAGTTGGAATAGGGTTTGACGAACAGTTAATGTTAGTGATTAGCTCGAGTTAACATGTGAGAGCAAAGCCAAATGAGGATGAGGATAAAAAAAGACTAGAAGATTTGTGTCTAAGGGGCCCGCTTTTAAATCAGAGGCCCCAGGATGGAAGCATGGAGGAGCAAGCGAATGTACGGCCACTGTCATGTTAATGAAAGAGTCTCAGGCTGTGAATGGGGGAGCCTCTAGTTATCTGCACGCTAATTAATGCACGCTATGGTGAGAGGGTTATATGCATAGTAATCATGGGAGAAATGGCGGTATTATTGGTGTGGGGGAGGGTGGTGGAGAAAGCATGTCCTGAATTTAAACATCCATCTAATGTATATCTTGATTGCTTCACCTTTTAGCATTAATTTGCAACAAGATACAGCTGTTGTCTTTTCAATAGCATAATTTCATTGCTTAATATACACTTAATACTGGATGTCCTTATTTAATTGTCAGTTTTAAATGACTATGACAAAATAATGGTAAATTGAGAGAAAAAGAACAAGGCTTATTTTTTACGAACAAGTAAATTTGACCAAATTTTTCTCATCTCAAATTACAAGCATCTCATAGTACGAGTAAAATTGTATGTCACCCCTCAGGACGTCTTAGGTGCAAGCTCTCTATCTCAGACATGCCAAATAATTATTAGACACAAATCGTAAATCCTCTCTATTTTCTCATGTTCTTCAAACCTCACTCTCCTCCCTGTTCGGTAAGTAAGCAGTTTTGTAAGTGGCTCATCAACATCACCTCAGAGTCTGGTTTTAGTAGACCCTTCTGACCTTTTTCGTCTGGCCCAGACGAAAGACCCCCTTTTCCCACACATGACCATGCAGACGAACCTGCATCAAGAGGCCCAGCATATGGCCTCAGGCTCTACCTATTGTCTGCCTTTGGTATGAAGGACGTACCGTGATCATTGTGAGCATTGTGAGAGAGGAGAAGTGTGTCTGGAGGAACAGACATGGACTGATCAGAGCTGATCCCTACACTCACTAGCGTACTTTCCCACCCAATCCTCCATTATGGTTAACACAGAGTTTTTAAAAAATATAGCCATCACTGGTGTTTATCTATCACAGGGTGTTTATCCTGGCCGGGAATCTTTGAGACAATTCAGTAAATATTTTATATTAACAAAGGCTATACTTTGACAAAGTTCATCTGAAAAAGATAATTTCAAAAAGTATCTGATCAAAACTAAATTTAAATCTTAAATGATTGTGTCTGAATGTAGGATATACAGAATTTATGATTGAAATGCAAAGACTAATTTAAACAACACAATTTGCACTCTGCTAGAACTCACGTTTCACATCTGTGAATTAGCAAATGTCTTAGTTTTGATACTCACACGAACCTGATTTTTAAAAATCATCAATTTATGTACGCCACATTGGTCTTAAAACCGCTGGTGTGTTTTATAAACCTCAGCTTGACAGAAAGCAAATAGAAAGTACAGAGTCATTTGCAACGCAGAAAAGAAGAGGTCCCAGGAGAAATAGTTAAAATTAGGTTCCATCATTCCTACGGCCTGATCTAAAATTCTCCTTCATCACCTTTTTAGGACAAGGAGCAGCCGATGGCAGTATGTATTCTCACATCAATTTGGTGAAAGTGACACTCTCTGAGTAACTTTCAAGGTGGAGACCTTGCAATTATGAAATCCGTTCCCTTATTTTGCCATGTTAAACATGCTTTATGCTGCATTACTGCTTCACATTTAAAAGCGTTTTTATTTTTCTGGGAATGAATTAAATATACTAATGTGGATATAAAAATAGATATTGTGCTGCTTAGTAAAGCAGAGAGTAAAAAAATTGTCATAATGTTTGTCGTGTATCTATCTATATATCTATCTATCTATTAGATACATATTTATAATGCTTGTTGTAAGTAGGTTGTACAAGTGATTATCTGCTGTCCTTTTTAACTTTCCTAATGATAACCATATTCCTTGAGAATATTATTAGTGTGGGCAATTTACACTGTAATAAATGTATTCTGTAATTTTTTTTGTTTTGTTTTGTTTTGTTTATTTTCTTTCAGATAAAATCTGTGCAATCACAGGCTGGTCTTTTAATTATGCATCTACAATTATTTTGTTATTACAAAAACTGAACGAGAAAAAGAAAATTAGTATTTCTTCATCATTTTATTACAAGCTTCATCATGTATCTAGGTGGAATATATCTTTTGTTCGGTTCACTAATTTTTAACACATAAATCTACTGTATGTATTTTTAATTAATTTGCATGAACCAAGAATATAAAGTTGTGACAAATAAGAGGGGAAAAAAGGGGGTAAATATAAATATACTGTTTGTATATGATTCAAAAGAACAGGGGAAAAATGTCCAAATCGAGACGCTGCTTTTGCAGAAAAGGCTCCCAGGTCGCTGATGCCATTTTAATTAAACTGTTGCTAGGTAACAATGGCACGGCGTTTGCTAAATGGGCTCGCTTTAGTGAAATGAGGAGGAGGGCCCCTGCACGAAGCACGCACATCCTGCGCCCTACAGAAAAGCATCTTTTCTTTACCTTACACAGAGACAGAGCCCCTCGCAGAGAGACATGCTAACACAAAACTCTTTCTTTTCCTTTATTTCTCTTTTTTCTTCTTTCTCAGGATGGCATGCAGAGGCCACATCACGCCTTTCACCTTCAGCGCTGACTTATGGGGCCGCAGCTCCTGCAGCATGCCGGGATGCTACGCGACACACACGCAGTGCGCGCGGTCTCCAGCAGCAACACGGGCACCGTAGCAAACAGTCAGGCACGGCAGAGCCATGTCAATGAATGCGGAAGTAAATCTCAGAGCTGAGGCCGTGCTTTCAAGCAGCAGTGACTAAGGGTTTATTTCTTCTTCTTAGACACACATTGTGGCAGTAATGTATGCGTCGGGAATACATCTCAGGTTCTTTCTAATTCTAATATCCCAGCTCTGTTCTCCTCAGATAATGCCACAATTTACAGCCGCATATTGTGAGATAAACGATGGTGGCTTTTCATAGCTAATGGGCATTTCCCTTTAACAAATAATAGCTAAGACCTCAAAAAAAAAAAAGAAAGAAAAAAAATCAGAGGCTATTTCTCAGCCTGACTTTCCCTCAAACGGACATTTTTAAACAGAACGCATTGACACCAATCGAGAAATGACTCAATTTTCAGATTATGCTTGTGCTGATGTATCTTTTAGTAACAATAAAATTCCTCTTTTTTACGAGAAGCAAGAAATCATTCCTGTCATTTTTAGCCTCGTGCAATTCGATTTTGTGAGAAGTCATATATTTTTGGTGCAAGAAAGGCCAGTTAGCTTCTTTTACTTTGATCACACACACTCACACATGCAAACACATACATTTGTGTTACTATTCTCATGAGGACCTTCCACTGGTTATTAATGCAGCTAATTACTGCTATGCCTACACAAATCTAACCCTAAAGTTAGTAGCCAAAAGAAAACCTTTCTGGTTCAATTTCTGGTTTGTTAGTTTATCTGGTTAGTTTTACATATAAAATTTTATATAGTTTTCCTCATGGGGACCAGCCAAATGTCCCCACGTGATCAAAACTGTCAGATATTTCTATCCTTATGAGGACATTTAGTCCCCAGTAAGATATATAAACATGCCCCCACACACAGCCTCTATCAGGACTGCTGGAATGTCAGTGTCCCTCGAGGCTTCCAATTGACTGGCTACTGACCCTTGCTGCCCTTGGACTGCTGGCCAAAGCTTAAATGAAAGACTCGAGGGACACATAAAAGGCCACCGAGGTTTAAATTAGCAAAGCTATGCGGGCTAGTACACCACTGACCAAAGATAATTAGCCCCTTATAACACCTTTACGTATGGTGTATGACAGAATTTCTCCCAAAGACATAATTGTAATTATGAGACATTTTAATAATAATTTCTACTGAGCAATTTTAATTAAATGCATGCTAAATCACTGATTATATATTAACCTGCATATCATAGAGAAAGTTATTCTTTCACTTTCTCAAATTTATCTTTTTTTCTCACCTAGGCTCAGTTTCTGGTTAAATATTGTTTGATGTGAATTTTAAAAAAAAAAAAAAAAATTTAGAATCATTTGTTACCCTGGCAAATGGAAGAATTAATTTTAATATCATAGAAACATTGGCCTTCTTAGTGAACCATTTGTACATTTTCATTGTGACGAGAAAGAAAAAGAAAGAAAAAATAACAAATGATTGCTTTCTCAGTTGTGACCCTGATGCATACAGTTTTGATCACAAGGGGGCAGTGTAATCTGTTCAAAATCCTCTTTTTCTGTCTTTTGTCAGTGCAGTTACACTGACATTTTTTTCCTTTTTTTTTCATGCAGCAGTTCCCCTTATTTTCCACAATTATATATGGCATGAGAAATTCACTGTCCAGCTCAATATAATTAAATGACATATAACACCACAGCAGCAGGCCAATCATTTGGTTAGAGAAAGTGCTAAAATACATTCTTAAAAGCATGCTCTGAGCCTTCAGTATTTTATCCAGAGCCTGGAAGAAATGTTGTAATTTGGTGTAAAATACCAAGTGTTGTGGTGGTATCATTTATACCAGCATATAAACCACAGTGTTAATGATACTAGTATATCAAATAATATATGAGGGTAAGTCGAAAGAAAACCTTAAAAGTGTGGCATAAATTAGCACCTGGAAGATTTTTTTTTCTAGAGGAATCCAGACACTGGTTAAGCGCTGGAATACTTGCAGTGAATGAAATGGAAATTATGTAGACTTTTGTGACACCTATCAATAAACAATACAAAATAAAAAATAAGGTTTTCATTTGACTCACCCTCACAGATAGTTTCATACCAACAGTTTTCTTAAATGGTTCTTTAAATTATCAATCAAATATAATACATTTTTCCAGTGGAGATACAAGGCTGCCGGGCTGATGTTCCTGATAAGACTCAAGTGTACTTCCTGTTCATTTAATACAAAGGCAGCAAGGTGAGGTCAGCCATTATGTCAACTTAGTATTTATTTTCCCACTTTCAACAGAAACAGCCCAATCATCAACTCCTCATTATCTGCTGGAGACAATGAATAGGTGATTTAAAAGTGCCGTTTACCAAAAACTTTTTTGAATGCTTCTGTTAAATTGGAGTACTTGGGAATGATGGTCCCGAAAAGGCCACACAGCGGGCTGCGGTGAAGATGGGCGATGTGAATAGAGTCCTCTCAAAAGAAGAAAAGACCCACTCTGACTGTTTGTTTTGGAATCTGTCTCATTGATCCAAAGACTGAGAGCAAGGAGAGGCCTGATGTTCCAGGTCATATCAACAATAGTACAAAGGCATATCTTAAATGAGTACAGGAATGCTTTTCAGTCTGTGGGATCTGGGCTATTCTTTTACCTGTTACATAGAGTATCAGTAACCGCTTATACAAAATACCACAGTATATGCACAAAATTGTTACTGTAAACACATTACCTTGGAATTCATTCAAGAAGCAACACAACTAGTGTTGCCAGAAGGTATTCATCAATAAGTTTAATAAACTAATAGGATGTAGTCAGAATAAATAACTTGCTAGGTTTTGTAGCTAGCTATCTAGCTATGCCAATTAATTTGTAGTGAGAATGTCAAACAGTTATGTTTAGGTTTATGTTCATGAAGATTAGGCAATTCTCCTGTAATTTTTATCGTGGCACATGCCACGTCCTTACTAATGTTAATACTCAGCTCTGTTTCAGCCCTCCTAACTGCCAGGGGTAGTGTGAAACATACCGGGATCTTCCAGCAAAGATGTATAGTCAGGCATAACGCAGTAAATGTCGTCATGTAGTCATCTGTCCTTTATTCTTGTTGGCTCATACAGATTGGATCACATGTACACAACATGGAGCTGTCAACTTGGCAGCATGTGACCACAGCTGGAGCTACAGTTAACCTGTCCTCCATAGCTTGGAATATTCTCTTCTCATCCTCTTCTTCCTTGGTGGTCTGGTTCTGTATATAGAATACCATGAGCTCCATTGCATCTGTTAGCTTTGGGTTGGTTTTCCCTTGTTAGCAATATTAACCTTTACTAGATATCACTTAACACCTTGTTCGCTGTTATCTCTATGAGCTTGCACTGTATGGTTTTACTTTCTGCTCAATAGTTGCACTTTTTTGTGAATGTTTCTCTCCAGATCAGTTTCTGCCTCTGCTTTGTCTCCTCAGAATATACATGTCCCATGCTCTCAAGACTACTAACTGACCTGTGGATAATGTGCTGCTAGCATCTGAAGAAATGTCTGGGTCAGCCTGATAGCTTGTATGCAGTGCTGACAGGCTCTGATGTAGCCATGCCAGCCACTCTAAAGATGGTGGCAGCCCAAGTAAGGCATCCCCACATCATCAAATACACTCACCCACATCACCCACAAATACACCCACATCATCAAATACACTCTTTCACACAATGCCAGTTGCATCAGTACTCACTATTTCAAAACACAAAGATCTTACTGAGAGCTTTAAGGGGGATTTGGACAGGCCTCATCTCATGTAAAACTATTTTGTGTGTTCTGGTTAATATGATGAATCACAGGCAGGCCAGATTCAGACAGACTGCCATGTGTGGTACTGGTAGTGGCTAGTACTGATGATGATAACCACAGTGGTGATCAGCCTGAGCCTGCTGGAACTATGGTTTAAGTCTGGACCCCAAACCCCATGGATGGAAATGAGCAGTCATGGTGAGAGGAATCCAAACATTGGTTTATTGCTGATGCAGGACATATCTAACAAAGCAGTCCAATTGTGAATGGTGCCCCATTAAGGGATATGATCACCACGGACACCTCCCGTACATGGTGGGGTGAGATGTGGCCCCCCAGTATAAGATAGGAACACATCAACCTGCTAAAATTAAGGGGCGGTCCATAAAACTTGCTGATTGCAGCTCCCCATGGTAAAGCTAGACAAAAAATGATACTTTTCCAAATCTACTATACACTTTTACTAACACTGATTCTTTCTATGGTGCACACTATTCAGCAACTAACCACAGTGTCCTGTTTGTGGCCCTGAGATGGCTTTCCACCATTGCTTTTGCTAGAGGTTGGAACACCCTTGAGGCTTCCTCACTGAGCAGATGCCTCTGCTGATGCCTCTTCCTCTGCTGTCCCAAATGTACAGCAAGATTTGGCATCCTCAGCCAGAACACCTGTGATCGCCTATAGGTATGGTCCTTCAGAATGCATTGCCAACTGCCAGTCATTTCAAAAAGAGTTGGGAGGTGCATGCTTAGGTGATAAGCTTACCTTGCATGCATTGTTGACCAGATGACTCAGGAATGCCCAAGGTCACATCACCCAAAATTGAAATTCAGATTAACCTTGAATCTTTCAATGAAGCTGAGTACGCAGAGCGTTCCTTGCTCTAACAGGAATGCACCCTACAGTTCTATTTAGACGGGCTTTGGCCATCTGATCCTCAGACTAAGTGTATATTTGCCATTGAGGAAAGACAAAATGGGGCCCTTGTTTAGGCATAGGCTGGGCTACTGGGTGGTGAATGTAATCATCATGGCCTTCAGACAGAAGGCCATGGAGCATCATGGTTATTATTTGGAGGTGTGCTGTTTAATAAGTCCATGCTGCTGCTAGCTGGATGTCTTCATGCACCTTCTCCATGGTGTTCAAGATCAACATTCCCCCTCCCAGTGGCGTGAGTGCTGCGGTCATCTCTGAACACCTTTCTGTGTACTTGCAAGGTGAATGCTACTCCTCATGACATTGTTGGCATACGGTATGTGTTTCACATTCCGCATGCAGGAGTGGTGAAACAGAACAATAGTTACATATGTAGCTTTGGTTCTATGAACCCTGGATAACAGCCAGGTTTCCTTGTCAGTTGAAACAAGCACCCAGAACAGATGCCTTTATGATGGCAGTATTTACTGCAAATTCAATGTCATGTGTCACTGTGTGACTACGTTGTAAGGTCTTGGCATAAGTGTGCTCGCACACAAGGGGGTATTCAAGGTGTTTCACATCTCCCCTGGCTTTTAGCCGGGGTTCACAGAACACAGTTACATATGTGACTAGTGAATAGGAAAACCTGCTGTATGCCAATATGCATGTGTGTGTGTGTGTGTGTGTGTGTGTGTGTGTGTGCAAAAATGGCAAAATGAGCTGTTAACCCATAAAACCAAAATAAAACCAGAAAACCTCCAAATAATTTAAATTCAAATCAAATACACTATGATAACTAAAAAAGCAAACCAAAATGACAATTTCCCTCAACATTCATTTATTAAACACAAACTAACAAAAAATAATAAATAAAACAGTAGAACCGCTATACATAAAACACAATTAAGACAAACAAGGCCATTCTGGCTTGTGGATTTTAAGAAGTGTCCCAGCTTCATCTCCACTAGAAGTCAATGGAGAAAATAAAGAAAGAAAGAAAAAGAATAGGAATTTTACAAATGATTTGTCAAATTTGTCTTGTGAAATCCAAACGGCCCCGGTTAAGAACCCAAGATTATATGTTATTTGGCATTAGGTTTGAAATGTTTAAAGACACGTAGCTATGATGAAAAAGAGGTATTTAGTAAATGATAAACAGCTTCCTTCTGCTCTTGGTCACTCTTCAACTACTTGTTTGAAATTAGAAGTGCTAGAAAAGACAAAAAGGTAAGAATCTGATAACTTGATAACTTGGCAAAGTCAGTAGTTTCTTGCTTGCAAGTGATAAAGAGCTTTTAAATGCTCATAAATGGTCTAATGACACTGGATATATGACTGACTGATTAGGTGATGATTGTGCAAAGTACATTTCAGCCAAATTTCATAATTATTGGAACACTGTTCCTGTCCCATTCCTCTTCTTAATACTGACTCAAAGGCATGGTATCCCAGGCAACAGACAGCCTTCTGAATGTTAAACCACTGCATGTTAAATAAATAACTGATTTGGTCAGCAATACTAACCAAAAACTGTCACCGGTTTGGCCAAGTTGAAAATTTGTCGTTGAACCAGGAAAAAATAATGAACAAATGAAAAATCATACATCAAAACCACAGGACAGATACATTCATATTGTGCACACTCTCCAAAATGCAAAATGGAGAGAGAGGATAAGACTGACTTTTATAACTCATAAAAGAGTTAAAATGGTAATAACAATAAAAAAAAGACACCATTACAAATCAAACTGATATGTGTATCCTGTATCTGTTCTGCTTGTCTGAGCTGTAGTGCAATCCCCATGTTTTTACTGACCAAAATGTATAAAAATCTGCAGAATTCAGACTCATACACTGCTATACTGCGGCACACGAGGTACACAAATCACACCAAACTCTCTTCGTATTAACAAGCCATGAGGTTTTTTCCCCCTATTGCTTGTACACTGCAGAGAACAGTTGAGTGTGAATACTTACATTTCACAGCAGGCCACATGGCTCGATGTCTGCGAATGGACACAAGCAGTTACACTCACAACAGATTAGAGCTTACACGCATCCTTGGCACCTTAATATAAAGCTAAACGGAAATCAATCCAAATACTAGAGCCGTGACGGCAAATCAATAGGCATGACATGGTAGCATGTGCGGTGCACTTGCAGGCTCTGTTTGATCACGCTGGACCCTAGATTCAAAGCAAAACGTTTGACCAGTTAAACTAAAAGGAGAGGCAGGAGCAGAGCGGAGGCCAGTGCTTTAGATCGTTTCCAAAGATCGCTCCTTTCTTGTTCAAAATGCCCTTTTTAGATTTATGCCTGCAAGCGGCAGGGGTCAGCTGCAGCCTCCAGGCATTGATGTCTTTATTCTAACACTTGTCTGTTCTCACACACATGCACACACACATACTGTTAAATTAGCTCAGTCTTTGTACAGTTACACAAACTCAAACAGGAAGGCCTATTAAGCACCTGCCTGGCAATAAAGATAAAAACAACCCCCACATTTAATTAATACGCCCCCCTCCCAGGTGCTATCCACGGCCCCAGCGCTATTCTTTGCCGTAATACAGCATTTGTTAGTTATTAGATTCGTATAACACTGGGGGTGTCCACCTTCCCTACAGCAAAGCCAAGTTTCAGAGGTGAACGTGAAAAATGACTTAAAATCACATTTAAAAACCCCGCTTTTTTTTTTTTTGCATATCATCTATCATCCATTTAGAACTCTAAAAATACAGTATCTCAATAAGCAATGCACAACTTCAAAATTCTCAGTGTGTTTAAAACAAACAAAAAAGGCCCATAAAAATTTATCCATCTGCATATTCATGGGTGTCCTGCATTGTTAAATCAACATACACACCCCTACCCAGGAGATAATCTTCCATTCACTATTCCCAACATTATGAATATCAAATCATTAATCATTATTACTATTATTGTTATTGTTCGCAATGGTTGACTGAACGTGATGCTGAAAACACATTTAAAAAAAAAAAAAAAAAAAAAAAAAGGACATCAAAGTCCATAAAGGAAGCCCGTCAGAGAGATATGGTGAAAAGAAAGTGATGGAGTTTCTGGGCCTTTGGCTGTACAGTCCTCTCTGCTAGCACTGGCCCGCAGGTAGCCCGTCGCTATGCAGCCATCAGGTACTGGTGGTAAAAGAGGCCAAAGAGAGATGTGGAGAATAAACAGGCAGCAATCCACCAGGTGAGGAAGGAGAGGAGGCCTCGAAAAAGCAAAGGAGTGAAAACGGTCCTCAGTCCTCCCAAAGCCACAGAGAGCTGTGCCACTGTTTGTGGTGCCTGAGCTTCTGCTTGTTCTGCTGTGTCCAGGTGAGAGTCCTCATTCTCTTCAGCATAAATGCCCCAGGAATGTCCACCTGACATGAATCAAGAAAGAAAGAGGAATATGAAAGCTAGTAGTGTAGGAGTGGGCAATAAGATACTTCATAACAGTTTCACAATGCAGTCAAGTCCCACAATTATTAACCAGGCAACCAGGTTATGGGGTCACGACTTGTGCATGTAAACAACCTACTGCTAAAGCTCTTATCGTTTGTTTTTTCCAATTGTGATAGAGGACAAAGGGATTCTACATGTGTGCAACGTCATATTTATGCCCCATGGAAAAACAAAATGGACAAAAAATACAGTTCCTGAAGATTTAAAATAAAAAAACTGTTTTCAGTCCCGCAATATTTGAATATTGTCAAATATATCTACTATTTCTCAGTATCAGAATATGAGAAAACAAATGGAATGGACTACAATTTACTGTCAAGCTAAGTTACACATATTGTACTGATATGGTTTTTTAATAGTCAGTGTTAGAAATGTCTTTAAAAACTTTTTCATCTACCATCCAAATATATTTTATTATACTATAATATAATAATATACTATTGTATCAACTTTTTTCTATACTACCTTCAAGTAAACTGAAAATTTGCTTTTTCTATTGTGAGAAATTTTCATGCATTTATTTCCCCCAAAAAAATGCAACTTTATCCACCAATGGAATAAGACACTTTTAAGCATGAAATTGCTTATTTTAATTAAGCATGCTTATAATTTTTTCACATTTGGTATAAATAGAAGCTATTTACAAAATGATAATAAGAGTAAGTATGAAGAGGTACAGGCCACAGCTATCCATGCCCAGGAGACCAAAAGAGCAAAATTGGCTGTGCTCTCGGGATGGGAGGGATGACATTACTCTCCTGTCCATTAAAGGGACATTAGCCAGTCGTGGGTGTCTCAGAGCTCGTGTACGAGGAAGTGGACAGTCAACTGCCCTGTAGCACAGCATGAGCTGCAGTTTAAAAAGATGTAGTGGCTTCATGTGTTTTGGAGGAAACATGCTAGCCTTCACACTCCCATGTTGGTACCTTTCATGTAACAGAGAACTATCTAGTGGGTGGGAATTAGCAATGATTAAAATTAGGAGAATAATTGGGTAAAAAGGAGAAGACAGATAAGTAGTTTGTCCAATTATCTGAGAGGCGACATTTAATCTCGGTGTGTAATATTTATTTTATATGATTATTTTTGGCCATTCTGTTGAAGAGTGCCAATAATTCTGGAGGTGACTATGTATTGTGTTGTTTAGGTTATATTATTTTAAAAGCCCCAGCAAACTGATTTAAATAATGTTCTTATTTAACTTATCCAAAAATGATTTATTTAATGACTAAAAATAATCAATTTGTACTTAAATAACCTACAATTAGCTAACTGTGGAGTAAGTCATTGTTATAAAAGTACAGACAAAATTTGATGATACCCTCAGAGCATATTGCGATCTTCATGGTTTTTCTATCCTGGTCTTACTGCCCAATCCTACTTTGACCACCACCAGAAATTCTGCAGAAGAACAGGTCTGATCTGCTTACCTAATGTCTTTAGCAGCAAAGTTGTATGCAGCAGCATCACCAGTGGTGCTACATACTGAAGAGCTATCACACATAGGTAGTAAAAGACTCGAGCGACCTGGCAGAAAAAAAGACCATATTTGCAGTTAAAAACAGCTCCTTTGCACAAATCCACTTCAAAAAACAAGCTACTTCAGGGCAAGAAGGGTTCATCAAACAGACTCAGAGAGACTGTTCCCTGGGAGTTTAGCTAGGAGGAAGGACTGAAAATGTATAAATTCTGAGGAAGGCTGTAAGACCAGACGCCACCATGCCGCCACAGCCATTTATGAGTCTCGCACATCAAACAGACTCTTTCCCTTGGCTCGAGCTCTGGAGTGCTGGAGGTTTTGATCTTAACTGAAGCTCCACTAAACCCAAATAGCAGGCCCATTTCAGAGGGCAACAATATGACTCAATCCTTTTTCATTACAACACATTTTCATCACTGAAGGACTCCGCTATGCTAATGCAGCGATCTTTAGGGGATGGAGGAGGTGGGCATCTGGACACATTCATACACCTGTATCCTTTCAAAACGATGATTCATTCATACCTTGCCAGTCAACATGGCACAGAAGAATGATTCATCCACTCAGATAATGTCATGATGGCTTTCTACTGGAACAAGCCACTGGAACAGTTTTAACTCAGACAACTCGATGAATCTGGACTATTTTATACGATTTAATTTAATCTCTAGAGAATAAAATTAAACTTAAGAACCATGCAGAAAGTTCAACTACACACCATTTTCTGCAGCTCGACCGTGCTGATGCGCCCTGCTTCCTTCTTCATTTGCTCAACACCCTTCTGGGCCAGGTTGAGGTAGGCCTGTAGGTGGTGGCGCATCATGGCCAGCCTCAGTGCGCACAGCAGCAGAATGGCCCACAGGCGCAGCGTGTCGTACGTCTTCTCTGACATTCTAACCAAAGCATGGGAAGAGAGACAGTAGGGGTGTTTCTTAATATATCAATGCAAGAGCACACAGCAATAACCACTCATGCCTGTGAAACAGAAACTGGTACAGAGTAATTTTGTGTTACTTAGTTGACATAATCCTCTTTTTCATATTAACCTTTATGCTGCATAATAAAATGCACTTCAGTTTTTATATTTGATGCTTGTTTGGCTGTCAGAATAGAATAACACATGATATGCATTTTAACTTTTGGATTGATTATATATTTATGTATGTATGTATTTTTGAGGCCTAGTCCACATTAAATGGGTTCACCGCAACATTAACACAAAAAAAAGGAATGCTGGACATAGGCACCGGCACTCAGTGTCTGTCCCGTGGTCTTTATGTATTTCCACCATCATCATTTGTTTTGACAATATGAGCAGAAAACCCACTCTCTTGCACCTCCCAGTGCTGCCTGTATACTATACAAAGCAGTCAAACATGGAATTAAAATAACCAATATGGAAACAACATTGCAGTAAGCTCCACCATCATGGAACAATTGAGATCACATGACAATCATACGTCAGCATATTTCCTCGTTCACAAAATGTGAAAACTTATCAGATTTATTGACTCTGAAGAGTGGCCATCTAAAATTATTGTCTGTTTAATTTTTGACCACATACAACTGCATCATAAGCATAAATGTGCACCTAAATTATGGTCAAAATCACCATTAATACAGTATCCTATGTATTCCCTGGATTTTCCAAGACCAGGACATTTTCCCTCTGAACATCTTTTGTCTCTGTGATTTGGTGCATAAACGGGGTGCTGTTGCCATTTAGAGATATATACAATCTTTCTCTCTCTCTCATTCTCTCACACATGCACACATTTTGATCTTCAAAGCATTAAAGAATGACTGAATGTTTAACATGGGAAAAGAAAAGGGAAAAAAAAAAAAACTTACAAAGGCACACTTTCTTTCCCCAGTGTGGGATTCATTATATAATCCTTGGTTATGGGCTTCACCCACAACAGTACCATTATAAGTGGGGCCAAGAAGTTGATATGCAGCAACGTCCTGCAAGACAAGAAAGAAAAAAAAAAAGAACGAATCATTTAAACACACACATCATGTAAATCTTTGGTCTAAACCATGGACATAAAAGCAGGCCCTGTAAAGTAAAGAACAGGGAGTAGCTCAAACTCAGGCTTTGGCCAAGAGCAGTGGTAGTGATTTTTAAAAGGACAGGGGATAGGTTTGGGTGGAATCCAAGCTGCAGACAGGGGGGAAGTCTAAGCGCAGGAGTGAAATGGGAGCTGGTCACACTGAAGTGGATTAGCTAGGGGTAGTGTGCATCTCCTGACCCCTACCATTACACCTGGCTTTGGTCCCTAACATAGGCTAATATGGAGTCCATCTGTAATAATATTTATCTGCTGACTATATAAAGCAGTGTCATGCTCTGGTTGTGCATGTTGAATTATGTACAAATGCTAATATGATTACAGTGAACAGGTGGTTCCTCTGGCTATAATGTGACCCAGTTGTACATGAGGATCTAAAAGTGGTGAGAAGCACAGGCTCCATCTCAGTTAAACACATATATGGACAGTCAATCAATTTACCAGTAATAAATTAAGATGTGGTTGCACAGTGCTTAAGGTTCTGTGTTAGAGACTAGAAGGTTACGAGGTCAAAACCAAAGATTTCTAAAGAGCTGTGTTGGCTAATTAATATGCCATTAACATTTCCCCAAAAGGTTTCATAAAAGCTTAAGACTACATTACATACAGCACTTTAAGATAATACACTTATTGCTATTGCAGGATGAATTCTGAGGGCACTCACTGTGTGACTTTGCTGATGTTTAGGGTGAGGGCATCAAGATGCATCTGGGCCAATCGCAGCCCAGGGAAGGTAAGGAATGCTCCAATCAGAGAGCAGAGTAGAGCCAGAACCAGCTTAAAGGTTAGTTTGGATATGGGGCCCCTACACAGAAAGACAGAAAGCAAAGCCTGTTCACATTAGGGTTACCCATACGCACACACAAACAGTGTAATCCCGACACACACAGACATTCCCTATTACGACTATTACTCACTGGGACTGCAGGCCTTGGGTCTCCAGAAACTGAACAGCACTTTCAGAAAAATTAGCAAAACCTGCAAATAAGGAAAAGCCATGAATTTTTTTTTACAGAAAAAAAAAAAAAAAACCTCAATTTATTTAACAACTGGCATTTCTTTTAAGATAATGGGTTTCCAATGGAAAACTGTTCTGTAAGAAAAAAAGTCCTGTCCGCTCAGTAAATTCTGTAAACACTGTCTGGTCTACTCTTAGGAGTCTATGACCTGTTCCATCCATTTATGTGCCCCTAGGCTCCAAGATAAAAATCCTCCTCTTTAGTATAGATATTTCTGATAAACTGACATATAAACTGATGGGAAACTTCCTCTGTTATAGGCTTCTTTAGAAAACCCAAACAAAAGAAACCCAAGAAGAAACTCAAAAGACCTGACTTTGATGGAGCATCTACACAGTATGGGATTTAGTAATTGTAACTTGACACGGAAACATGGGTACTGTTACACATTATTTTTTTTTTGACTATGTGTATACACACTTTTACTATGTATCAGTCATTTAGTGCTTGTCCATCGAACACAAATTGTTGCAAATAGTAAACTGGCAACAAAGGCAAACCCAGGGCTAGCTGTATCCTGGCCAAGCCAACGTGTTGCTTTCCCATGGCATAAACCCACCCATGTAAGTAGGATCAGTTTCTCCGGAGATTATCGTGTGGTAGCTTGATGAGCATAAGTAGTATAATATTACTTCAATTCAAATCAATTCATTTCAGAATGAAAGCCGGCAGCTCATTTGTTGTTAAAATGCACATGGCTGTGTTTCTCTTTAATAAAATCACAAAAAGCATGAGTTTGCTAGCAGAGTGCGATAACAATACTTTAATGTTTAGTGAAAATAAAGAGGAGCAAACTTTCACTTTGGCCTAGTGCCCACTAACACAGGTCTTTTAAAAAGAAATGTTTTTGTACTGGAATTGTGGAGATCACATGATCATCTTCACAATAATAACACAACACTTAATCACGATGGCATTGGATTTAGAAGAGAAACAGAAGAAAATTATAGAAGGTTGTAAACAATGTGGTCATACTGTACCCGTCTCAAGTCCAAACTCCAGGTAGTTCTCAGTGACAATGAGGATGGCCATTGCTTTGACAAAGAAGAAGAACCCAAAGGTGATACAGAGGGATCGCTCGCCACCTTCCTCCAGCTTAAAGTAGTGAGCCGTGAGGGAGAAGAGGATCTTACTGAAGGAATCAGGAGTTAAGTATTGGCTGCAGTCATAAAACAGGCACTGTGCTTCCAATTCTGTTCAGCAGAACAGAGCCAAGAGATCTTGCAATTAAGTTTTGGTTCAGATAAATGGGTTGGTTTCTAAACTGTGACTGGTGTTTATACTTATTTTTACATTTAGTCCATTTGTGATTCACTGCTTCTCAAACTCAAGGGCCTATCTGAGCAACATTCTTATCATGTGATATCGAAAAATGGGAGATACTCCAATACCATATTGCAATTCCATGTACCACTTTGAAAAAATATGTTGAAGCCTACAAATCCAAAGCTCCATTTGAGTCTCCAAACTTTTGATCATTCATTAATATGAGCTCAGAAGGGATCTGCAGCTGCCTGAGAAAAACAGTAGCTTCTGATTGGGTTCAGTGCCATGACTTTTAGGGAACAAATCTAGTTTCCATTTTTATATCCTGGAGATGTGGTATTTCTAATCAACTCCTTCTCACAATCATCACTAAATGATGCGTATGGGACGCTGTGACAGACAGTCACTTGCAGAAAAGAAGCCATATCAAATTTAAGTAGCGTTGCAGTAAAAGGAAGGAGGGAATGAGGAGAGGAGAGGAGAGAATTGGTGTATCAATCAAGTCAATCCATCCAGTCAATATATTTGAATGAGAAACTTTAAACTTATCTATAATGTAAACAAAAATGAAATCATTAACTCTTGGCAAAAAGATGTTTGAAAACACAGTTTAAACTGTAACTACCAAAGCTATAGACAAAGCTCAATTCAACATGCAAGTTAAATGTGTAACCTGAAGAAAAAAGATATTATTAGTAGGAAGGTGTTATAATAAGCCTCCTCATGAAGCCTGCATGCTCAAATCTAGTAGAGTTGATTACAGTGGTCCAGGTCAATCATGTGGGTGCACAGTGCAAAATCACAGACAACTGGAGAAGGCCATCTAAGGAAATGTCTCACTGCCCATCACATTGACAAAGCCATTTCTCTGCCACACATTCTTCAGAGCCAGCCCAGTAAAATGGCTCCTTCCTGACATCGTCCATCCATTTGCACTCACACAGGCCTATCATCATCCTCATCATCTTTATCATGCCATCAGCCAGCCTCCCTCTTTCCTATTGCTCCAACCTTTTTCCCCAGGCAAATCAGTCTGGTTTGGTCATGAAAATTGGGTGTCCAATCTTCAGTAGCAGGTTGTGAGTGGGTGAGGGGCAATGCATATACCTGGGAGATTGATCCTTGTGGACTGTTTTGGGGTTAATGTGCATGATTTAGCAGGCAGAGAAGAAGGAAAGTAGCAGGTAAAGAGCAACAGGTGCTGACTTGTGAAGGCAGAAATTTCACCCAACTGCACTTTCTCTACTAAAAAGGAGCTTTTCAACAAAGAAAGCTGTTTATAACATACTCAGCCCAAGACTTCACATATCAAAAATCTTACTAATGTGAATATTTAGCCTGAATACCAGTTCCAGCTCCTAAGTATTTCTAGCTGGGGTTGTTTACAGAAACTACAATTGACATTACCAGTAGCCAGGTTTATAATGTACAAAAAAAATGTAGATTGTACCCTTAAATTCTTCAATATTCTACACTTCATCCTCAGTCATTCATCCATTTTGGATTCAATATGCTGAATTGCAAAACCAAAACAAGAAATGCACTTTTCTAGAGTCACTGGCAAAAAATACAACCACCATATGAATAAAACAATCTAGTTAATGTGTTCTGATTTATAAATAAATAAATAAATAAATAAATAAATCACACAAAGTGTGCCAGCTCTTAAAGATTTTGCAGAACATCAAACCCTGCAGCGCCTCCTACATCATTATCTGTCCTGATGCAACCTTCAGGACATTCAAGCTGGAGCACCCATAACATTAAGCCTTAACCTTGGGTGAGTAGTGTTACTCAGGATGAAGGATACATAACAAAGGCCAGCACTAACAAACTCCACACCACACTGATGTTCATCTCTCCGTTAGGCTCAGCCACACAGAAGTACAGCTCAGTGATGAGGTACACTGCTGTCGCTGCCACTGTGAAGTCCACCAGCCACTGAAACTCCGGGAAGTAGTGCAAAGCTAGCAGAAAAGAAGAGTAATGAGGTCTTCGGTGCAGAGAGCAGCATGGAATATATGAGGCTGCTATGCTTCTAATGATATGGAGCAGATGGAAGCGCATATACCTAGTGTGTCCACTTCGGCAATACATTTCGTTTCCAGCTGGAGGTCGATGTCTTTGGGAACCGTCAGTGGCTTGTTGTCTATGTGCCCATTGTATTTCCTAAAAATATACAAAATCCATACAAGTTTATGCAAGTTATATATACACATAAAGCAACAATTATATGAAGTATTGTCAAATGTTACATTTCATACAAATGTGATGTAAGCTAGTATTTATAAATAAATGAGCAAACCAGCTGTGCAAAACACTGCATCTCTGGCCTTAGATCAAACTCTCATCAAATTATACACTCAAGTGTTACAAGCTAGAGAAGCGAGTCTGAAGAAGACGTCCTGTCTTCCTCTCTGAAGACTGAATAAGGAAATATTTGCTTATACAGAAAAAAAAACAATGTTATAACACACACATAAAAACACAAAGCAAATCTGAAATACTGGGATTTGCATTTAGCCCTAAATGATATACAGATTTGCAAAGCATAGCCTACACTTGGCTCAGTCTCCCTTGGAAACACCACCGCCATCAGTGTTTGCACCTTTTACTGAGGATTAGAGTCCTGCTTGCTTTCAAAAAAAGAGGCTAAATATACACAATGCTGAAATCAAACACATTCCTCCCTCAGCACTAAGGCAGTTGGCATGAGAATGTTGAATGTTGAGGTCTGCTGGGAACAGTAGGATACTGGAAAGAGAAGAAGGGGGAGAACATGGGCCTCCAGATCAACAGGGGCCAGTGTTTGAGCCCTTTGCCCCATAGCCGCGGGCCAGCTGTCCTAAAAAGCAGTGATCCTCTCGTCTGGAGCTCCGTTGTTTACCCAGGGCCATGCACACTACAGCGGCCAGCACAAAAGCCCTGTGGGATTCCCGATCTTCTTTCGTTTTGATCTCAGAGCTACCTGCCTCGGCTCGGGAAGTCTCCAAAGAGTACGGCTCCAAGAGAAGGACTTTACCAGAAGGTAAGCCGAACAAGGAAGGTGGACATTGGCTCATCTGTACTATTTAAGGGATTAACCTGTTGGACTTTCAGTGTACGGATGGAACAAAGCTACTGAACGAGAATTAGACTAGAAACTAGTGCTCACTAAGAGCAAAGAAAACTGCACTACACTTTAGTGCTGGTTTATTGTACATTATAAAGAAACAAAATTCAATTGTACTACATACCTTTCCTTTTTGTTCTTCCCTCCTTTCTGGTGCTTTCCAGCAAGGCTCCTCAACTCATCTTCTGTTGGATGCTGGTACCAACGCAGACTGAAACATGCAAGCCAGGACATATAAACATATAAACAAGAAAGATTTTGAAGAATAAAAAAAAAAAAGAATTAGCACAACCTCTTCAACTTTGTTTAGAAACCATCTGAGTCCTGAGAGGGCTGTGCTGCTTTTAGTTGTTTTCCATGTTTATTTATTCATTAATGAAAACTCAATTATGGAACTCTCTAGGGCAAAAAATCCTGTGTTTGAACTAGCCAAAAAAAAAAAAAATCAAAAAGTTTCACAGCCCAAACAAGTAGTTATGAATTATTGAAGACATTCTGAGGAGCTGTTTGCTATAAACATATGCGGCTAATTAGGAGGAACCAGGCGGGGCTCGTTGTGGTCCTCTCGGGTTATTCCACTTTCTGATGCAGCCCTTTGGTCCTACTGATGAGCCATAATGATGCATCTTTCGCAGGCCCATTATACTAACAATAAAATTAGAGCTTGTGCAAAGTAGATCATGTTGTTCTTGTTGAACCTGCCTTTGGAATGAACTGCATTGAAATACAATGCTAGAGCACTCGAAAGGTCAATCAACACAAAAGGGTCTCAATGCGTTTGCTCATTACCTGCCACTGCAAAGCAGCCATCTTGCGAAGGAGTAGTGAGGTATAATTTTCTGAATCACGCAGGCCATTACCATGGTAACCACCAGTTGCACACTGATCACACCCTGGGAATAGAAGACACGCACTTAGAGGGAAAAAGTACAAATAACAGTTTTCAAGTGAAAACAACAAGTTAAATATACATCACATGCAAACTACGCGTTTGACATTTTCTGACTTATTAATAAAATGAATGGTTCTTTACAGTTACAGACGTAAATGACCAAATAAGAGTATTCGTCTGTGTTCTTTATTTGGAACATGAAAATCCTGCCTACTTTGTGCACCTCAGGAGCCGAGACAGTGTTAA
This sequence comes from Pangasianodon hypophthalmus, assembly GCF_027358585.1. NCBI lineage: Eukaryota > Metazoa > Chordata > Actinopteri > Siluriformes > Pangasiidae > Pangasianodon > Pangasianodon hypophthalmus. The sequence goes on along the minus strand of NC_069733.1, from coordinate 9,745,441 downwards.
GAGGGAAGCAATTTCATTTGGCCAAACAGACTGGATATTGCAAACATGTTTGAATGTATCACTCAGGTATCAAAACTCATAACTGCCCTTTTAACCCAGCATCAGACTACTCCAACTGGAGTGGAAGTACTGCAGCCATCCCTGACTAATTCTACCATCCACACCAGTGAAGCACAGTCTGAGACGTGTACTTTATAGTGAGACACAGACCTGCATTCAAATGACCTCTGATCTGTAAATTCTTATGACTAACCACTTGAAGTCAAGTCTTAGCATGGCTCATCAGCCCACCAGAACTGGTGCACAAACATCAATAAAGGACCAGGTATTTCAGTTCAGACGAATTAAATGTGCAGAGTATACTCACTAGCCAGTTTAATAGGAACACCATCCTGTACACCTGCCCAGTGATGCAATTATCCAATCAGGAATCATTTGGCAGCAGTATTGCGCATAAAATCATGCAGATACAGGTCAAGAGCTTCAGTTAATGTTCACATCAAACATCAGAAAGGGGAAAATGTGATCTCAGTAACTCTGATCATGGCATGGTTGCTGGTGCCAGATGGGCTTGATTAAGTATTTCTGGAACTGCTGATCTCCTGGGATTTTCACACACACAACAGTCTAGGACTGGGTGATATGGATAAAATCTTATATCACGATATGGATAATTTCATATCTTGAAACGATATACATCACGATATATTGCATTTTCTTTAAAAACTGATGAAAAATGGATTACGGCTTGTTAAGGAGAGAGGTCAAAGGAGAATGGAAAGCTACGGTAACTCAAACAACCACTCTTTACAATCATGGTGAGCAGAAAAGCATCTCAGAACACACAAAATGTGAAACCTTGCTGTGGATTGGCTACAACAGCAGAAGACCACATTATTTTCCACTCATGTCAGCCAAGAACAGGAATCTGAGGCTACAGTGGGCACAGGTCCTCCCAAACTGGACAGGTGAAGATTGGAAAAAGACCAGGCGATGTCCAGTTTATATGAATAATTGTGAATAATTGCATAACTGCATTAATGAGCAGGTGTACAGATGTTCCTTTCAAATTGGCCTGTGTGTGTTTGTCAGTGATTTTTGACAAAAAGGAAATTAAAATCGCTGTCTATCCTTTATCTTTGTCTATAAGTCACAGGCATGCTCATAGCCCTGAATTTGCTGGAAATTAAATTTTTAGTCCCTTATAAATAGTCAGATTTGACCACTGAAGCTCTGGGTTGATTCATTTAATGCAAACTGCAATTGCAAAATGCAAATTGTTGTTGATTATTATACCACAGCAATTTACCAAAGATCACAATTTTTTATTTAATAAAGAAAGACACATTGTACTTTTTATCCATTTACAGTTAAATTTATTGTTGTAGAATGCCTGCGAAACGAGTTAGTTCCTTTCATCACTTACAGTATAGCAGCTATAAACAGCTGTTACCTGCCCAGCCTCTGTCGTTGTTTTAAACAACACTCATACAAGTCTCTTTAAGTTATTGTTACTACAGAAATGATAAGGTACTACAGCACCCCTTAAGCCGTTATAGAAAAAGAAATAATGCCATTTTCACCAATCAAAATCTAGAATTCAAGTGCTGCTTTACATGGAGTAGTGCTACATGATTATTGATTAAATAGGAATCATGTTTTTTCTTTTTTTTTTTTATTTAACTGAGATCATGAATCTCCTTCACAATTCCACTATTTGTATATTTATTAAATTCTTTGGGTTGCACCTGCTTTTTTACTGTACTACAGACTGTAGCTTCATTTTGCTAGTTGGTATTGGTGAAACATTATGAATTATAAAATTATATTGCTAAAATCAGATTTTCTGCCATTAATATATTATATTAATGAACACACTGTCTGATTGGGGGAATACAGGAGCCAGTGGATACAGGGAATACAGAAGCCACATTTATAGGTCACATAAATGGCTTGCTTCCATCATGTGCAGCCATCATTCAGTCCAATTGTCAACTCAAAAAACCTGATACACGCAGTCTAACAAAAAAAAAGTGCTCTCCAGAAGTACCTGTTCTATGATCTACCACAGCAATAACTAGTAAACTCTAGAATTTAATGGACACCTTCAAGGAAGCAATATACTCCATTCTGCCAAGGCTTCTGCTAGCAGTGCATTACAAGTCACTTAGGTGTCCATTAGGAGGACAATCACAGAACCTTAAGAGGTCACAGAGTCAACGCCATATTACTGCTGTTCAAACGACAGCTCAGAACTTTGTTACACTTTAAATCGAACCACTTTCAATGCAACACCATGTACTCTGGCAACACTGTTAAACCAAAATTCCAGGACACTGAGAGTAGATTTATCTATAGAACGGATATATTCACCATCACTGCTGCTCCTAGAAGAAGAGCCAGCAAACAAATCACTCTCAGATCTAGGGAACTTGTATCTGTCCCAAGAACCTGGTTTACATATTCTCACTATGCAAAGTACATCTGAGTAAAGAGTAAGGTGTTGTAAGACCAGCGAGGCGGCAGTATTATCCACCAAAAACACAGTCACCCAGTGAAGAATATTAGGTCATAAAACTGAGTGAAAAGAATCGTTTGTGAAAAGGTGAGTGCTTAGAGTGCCTTTTTCTCAGCCATATATTTTACAGCTCACTGATAGGGCACAACATCATAGCTCCTTTTTAGTGCCGGTTGACAGAGATTCACTGAAGAATGCTACAGGCCTACAACATTTTCCTATTTGAATGTGCCTAATAATACTGACTAATTGCATAACTATCTGATTAATTAAAAAATAGCACTAAAAATTTGCGAATAGCTTTTCTTTTTCCTTAAAATGTGCATGCCCATCTCCTAGGGCCCCTGCTGACCACATCACAAAGCGAGTTTGACAGTAACAGTGGCTAGTACTGCCAAAGAAACTGATTATACAATAATATAATCTTAGTGAAGAAAAGAAAATGTTCAGTGCAAATATAGTATAAAAATAAAAAAGTCTTTAGGCATATAGATTAGGGGTGTAAAAAATGCCATTACCTGCATTTGTTTAATGCTATAAATATTCACATCTGTTAATGTATTCTAATTTAAACTGGAAGAATGCATGGTTTTTATAGTTTATAAGTTTTTTGTGTTGTTTTGTTTTTTATTTTAACCTGACCACTATGCTCTGGAAACACTGGAAAACACTAAAAAAAAAAATCGGGCTACTGGAATAAGTCTTTTTTTTTTCACAATTTATAACAAATAGCAATCTGCAGAAAATTTCTGGCAACCTTTCTCCAAAAAAGATAAATAAAAAAGTAACCAAATTCCCTGCCTGCTGTTCGTATCTGTATTCATATTCGTTTAGGATGCATTATCTGTTCAATCAGAATAATGCATTCACATTCAGTTCCATCCTAAATATCTACACAATCATTTGTCTCCAGAGTCTTGTCTTCAGAAGGGTTCCTTTACATGTGCTACATAGCTATGTAGGTATGTTGCTATATATCTATGGTAGTTATGCTGGTATATAACACTAGCCTGATCTACCGGAAGCCACAGCAACCAGCTCAAGATAACACGAGATGTCCCACTAGTGACCAATGCATAACAACATGAGGAGGAAATCTCTTCAGTGTAATATTTTGTATAGTGAGCATATATAGTGAAAAAGAAACCATTTTGGAATTGGCCTAACTTGAAGAGGGCATATTTTACATGAATCACAGACTGCATAAGAAATTTCAAATCAAGCTTAATATCAGCAACTAGAAAACATTACCACAAATAAATAAAGAAAAACTAATCTGAAACATGAACGTTCCAGATTATGTTGTGATGGTGTCTCTTTGTTACTTGCTTTTTAATACCCTCTCAAGTGCCCATATGATGCTTCATGTCTGTACACCGTCAAGGAAACACAGCAGACAAATGTGACCAGTATGCGTGACATGGAAAATATAGGTCACACATACACACTGGGAGGCGAATGGGAGGTCCAGGCCTGAGCCATCAGTATAAGGACCAGGTCTGCAGGGGAAAATTAAAGCAGCAGGAGTTGACTATCTGCCTCAGTAGCACTGACCCAAAATACACAGGGGCCAAATGAGGTCTGAGGTGGGCTGGTAGAGATAACCAGCAAATCCAAGAGCTCACCAGGTCCTTCTTTTAAAAAATAAATAAATAAATAAAAATAAATAAAAAAATTAACCTAGGCTGGAGGATATCAGTGTTAACAGGTAGACAGGTCTTCATTTAAAAGCTTACATGCCATTCACTAGTGTGTAGTTCTTCATTTCTGTCACATGATGGTTTATTAAAAAGACTTAAGATTTAAGTTTTCTCCTATTAGGGCGTAAACCTACAGCTGGACATCTGAGAACTGAATTTAGGAGCAACTCCGGACTACAAGATCCACTCAAGTTTCCAGAGTACTGATTCATAATAATGTTTTTTTTTAAAAAAAAAATGTTATTACTTTGAGAATCCAATATGAATGTCAGCTACAGAACTCCTAGCAAATTTCAAGACAAACAAAAAATACCATTATGCACCATTTCCCATAAAAAGGTCTTAGGTGCTTTTGAGTGGTGAAGGGGTCCTCAAAACCTCAGACTAGCACCATCCCATTGCCATGGGGATGATTAAAAATAACGTACGGGATGATGTGCGTGTAAATGATTTGGGATACTTGCAGAACATTGACATACATGAACAAAGTCAGAGATGGGAAACGGGGCTCCTGAGTGGTGCCACAGAAAAGCCATCATCAGGAGATCATGACTTTGAATCCTGATTATGCCACAGTCATCTGGAGTCACGAGTCCATTATTCTGCAGCAAGGAGTCCAAAACTGGAAGTGCTTATTCTCACTTCTCCTGTCAATCAGAGCAACACTCGCTAATCGTAGGCATGTCTGAGCTCATGTGTGTGGAAGAGCATTTTCCTCCAAGTGTGTTACACTGCCCTGTGACACAGCATGAGAAGCAGTTCAAAAAAAAATAAATAAATAACAGCTTCACTGGCTTAATGTGTCTTGGAGGAAGCATGTGTTAACTTTCACCTTCCCCAGTTGGAAGCTGTCATGTGATAGGTTAGAGCTACCTGGCGTGGGTGGACCTGGCAGGTGATCAAATCATGGAGAAAAAAGAAAAAAAAGATTAGCATTCCTACCAGTTATACTTTGCATGAGTAAGCTAGTAATGACTATTCATATCACATAACAGTACAGGTGGTTTACGTTTTGCATTTTAATGCAACAGATTAATATGTACCACGTAAGCCACCTATGCCTTTGAATGCAACAGCACATTCAAAGCTGAGAGAAAAAACACTAACAGATTGACAGAGCAACCTGAAACATGAAAATGGTGTATTCAGGGGCGACATTAAATTGTCATTTTAAAAAGTGGCCAAAAGAACTAGGTATAACTGTGCTGGGGAATATAAATGTTCCACTATTATAACATACTTCTGTACTGCTGTCTGTGTAATTGTGATGTTCTCACCAATATTCATACTTAGTGTTATGCCAGCACAAGAAAATAAACTGTGAAATAAATACATAAAAACATTATTTTTTTTTAAATTAACAAAGGCCAGTTTTCACTTCAGGTCAGTTCTGCAAACAGTTATTCTGAAGTGCTGGCCTCTTGTGAAGATTGATGGCATCATGAATTCCACCAACTATCAGGCTATTTTAACCCATATATTGCCTGTGATTGCCTCTGCCAGGAGGTTAAAACATAACTGCAAAATTGTGCTTATAACACTACTTACAAATGTTGAATTGATGAAATGTTTAATGTTGAAAAATACTGTGTTAAAATATAATTATATAAAGTTTTTGTTCCTCTTTCGGCTGCTCCCGTTAGTGGTTGCCACAGCAGATCATTGGTCTGCGTATTTAATTTGGCACAGTTTTTACACCGGATGCCCTTCCTGGCGCAAACCTCCTCAATTTTGTCTGAGCTTGAGACCGACACTGAGAGCGCACTGATACATGCAGCCCCAGAGGCTGGGGTCGGTTCCCTGGCCGGGAATTGAACCCAGGCCACAGCGGTGAGAGCACTGTGGCCTAACAACTAGTCCTCCAGGGACCCATTTAACTATATAAAGTAGCAAGTTAAAACTATGATTTATTGCATTTTTTTTATTGCTGGTTTTTTTGGAAGGGTGCCAATGAGCTAATCAGCAATTGTTGGTTTGAAATGCTGCCAGAATGCCGTAAACACTATCATTTATAAAGCAACATTATGAGAATATAGTAAGCAAAGACATGAGGTGATGTAATTATCATGAAATAGGCTACACATCGACACTTGGCGCATATGTAGTCTGCTGTGACTAAACTGCAAATACTGTTCAGAATTAGTCACAACCCCACAGAGCTGGAGAAATCCTTGCAACTGGTGTGCAGGAAATGTGTGCGTCACTTGCTCGGAAGCAGTTTTCTCACACAAACACTTCATTGTGATGCAGAAGTAGTGCTGCTTATAAAGCATTATTACGTTTAGATGGCAAATCAGTGAACACGTGATTACTAATGATACCTGTCTCTGTGTTATTGCTGCTCTTAACACGAACATAAAAGAGTCTTCAGTTTATCAGCTAATTACAAAGTCCTTTGGGAGTTGAATAGGGTGTATTAAACACTGAGCTAACTGAGTAGCAGTTTAATAATGCTGTGGCCCACCGCACATACATCCCTCATGCATACTCATGTATACGCAACAAAAGCACCAGTCAAAAATGAAAAAGCATAAACATCAGGTTCTGTCCAAAAATAAACAGTAAGCAGCTCTCTAGACAAAATGTATGGTTAGTCCGATCAGTAAGCTACTCGTACAGGCTAATGCAACACCTCGAACAGGACGTCAAGTGCTTATAAACACTGCAAAATAGAAAACAAAAATGATATGTACAAGTTAATCCAAACCTGGTAGCTAACCCTCTCACATGCCGTGCTACTCCTGAGTTACAGTGTCATTCACAGAGATGCAAATAAAATGCTTACACAGACATTTAAAGTCATATAAATAGCAACATCCAAGCCGAGTCTCTAATCCAAGTCCAAGTCAAGGCTACCTTAATGAATTACAGTAGAATATACCGTATCCTCACAGTTTGAGGAACTTTATTTAATGTTTAAAAAACAATTAGTATTCATGCCACTTTTTTATATGTAAGAAAACACAAAATTTAGTGAAATGCCACCTCACAGCTCCAGGGCCCCGGGTTCGATCCTGAGCTCGGGTTACTGTCTGTGTGGAGTTTCACATGTTCTCATGTCGCAGTGGGTTTCTTCCGGCTTCTCTGGAGGAATGTATGTGGGTGGATTTGGTGCATTATTTGCCCTTAGCTGTGAATGAGTGTGTAAATGTGTGAGTGCGTGGTGTCCTGAGATGGACTGGCGGCCGATCCCGGGTGTATTCCTGCCTCACACCCAGTGTTCCCAGGATAGGCTCCATATCCACCAACACCCTGACCAGGATAAAGCAGTTACTGAAGAAAAATGAATGAATGAATGGGTTTCATTTATCGTTCTTTTAATGCCATGTCAACATCAATGGCTATTTTCATGGCAAGATCAATGTAGGTAAAACAGGATATTCCATAAAATCTTACAGTATTATAAAGAATTTTTTTTTTTACAATATTCCAATAGTGTCAACAACAGCATCTATATAAGGTCCTTCACTTTATTATATGATAAGAATTCTAGGATTTTTCCCAGTGAGACATTTTGGAAGACTTCTAGATGTGTCTTTTCTGAGTAGAACCGTTAAGAGTAGGACAGTGCAGTAATATATGCTTAACAGTCATTCTTGTTTTACGGAGTCACACGTTGGTGGTTCTTCCCTGTTCAATAGGAACGCATGTGTGAGTCTTGAGTGTCCAATACGGATTCAAAGGGAGGGAAATGTCTTTCATTTAGGGTTTCATTAATTTTGTGTAGTTTGTTATGAATGCACTCATCCCATTCCATCTGCCACTTTTTGGAGATGTACAAGAATGAATGAATGAATGAATGAATGAATGGGTGATTATTAAACTGGTGCAGTAACTGACTTCATAGACACTCAAATACCCTTAAGAGTTTTGGTTGAAACGAGTTTAATTTACAAAAGAAAGTTGACAGGTGACTAAAACTCGAGACTGTTGTCTGTGTACACATCTCTGCATACAGGTCATTTGTGTTTGATGATGACTCCTCTGCTAGTTTTGTTTATGGCATCTTAGTTTACTTAGTGATGCAGGTTTAGTAAACTAAGCGATAAACTAAATCTGTTAGATCAATCACCAACATTTATACAAGTTAATATGAGATATAAACTGATGTACACGTCTTACACTGTGCATGCTGTTACCTACGACAGTCACGCAATTGGTGCAAGTTCTTTCATCTTCCTACATTCAACTCACAAAATAGTGGCACCTAATTTTTGCTCTTAGTCTCCATGTACTCTGTTGATTCCCTTCACTATCTCCAGGGTGTTTGTTTGTTTGTTTGTTTGTTTTCCTCTTCCTCCAGGTGGTTATAACTTGGCCACTGAAGGAGCAAAATAAAGACTCAAAATACAAAATCCATTCCACATACACAAATTTAATAAATTTTAAAGGAGTTTAAAATGTTTTGCATGGAGGACTGGTTGAAGCTCTTATATAAGTGACTCCAACCATGTTAGACTTTATGGAAAGAGACTCAATGCTGTTGTTGCAGGTGACGCTTCACCAAATATTAATTGTGGGGTGCTGGTAATTTCGAACCTAAAGTTTTACAGAAAAAATGCACTACTAAAGAAAATACTGAGCTAAAATAAAACTATACAGCACACTCAAAATATCCCTTTCACGTGTTATTCATTGTGTTCATTTTCATAAAGGATGCCGATAATTCTGAAGCTGACTGTTAGTCAATCTGATACTTCTTCACTTTTTTTTTTTTTTTTTTTTTTTTTACTGTAAATGTGTCTTTGTTAAATGACGTTGCCACACTATTAGCACCTTATAGAGTACAACGTACGTTACACTGCGCTCTTACTTAAAGGAACGATAGATAATTCATCCCATTGTGTATTAGGGATACATACATCAATCCCACTTTTTTTCTCTTGATATGATACAATACAATATCAGAGCTTAAGTTTGGGTTTCAGAGTGTAGTGCCTGTAATACAGCTGCTAACATGGCAAACAAGAAGAAATTGAACAAACAAATGAACAAACAAATGACTGAACGAGCCAACTAATGAGGTCCGTCCTTGTGCATGATCTGTATTATGTCAGTAAACATCATACACCCTTACAGAATAGAACATATCACAACACATCAGATTAAAAAGCATATTTCAAATTTTGGTTTTACTGTTTGTTTCAGGCCAATATCCAATATCAGCCCCGAAACTCATACTCAGTATCAGATCAGTAAATCCCTACTGTGTATTTGTATATTCATAGGATTAAAGTAAAACTAGTATTAGCTACTTTGTATAAAAATGTACAAAGAGCATCATGAAATGATAAATTTATTCAGAATTGTATCACTTTAACATGTGTTAAAGTATTAAAACAGCCTCTATGGGTTCTACACCACTACTTTAAGAGTAGTATTTGCTCTGAAATCCGTTTCAAAGACGACTATCCAGTGAAACATTAGATTTTAACAGGATCAGAATCGAACAAGCGTGGTTTGGGAATGCACTGTACTGTTTGATGTAAATTCAGATCTGCCCTTACGGATGTTTGTTGACTTTAGAGGGCAAACAGTGAGATGTGGTGGTGTGTAGAGGGCATGCTGAGGTCAAATGCACTTCTGAAGTAGAGGAGGTAGATAGAGACAGGTAACACACACACACACACACACACACACACACACCTCTACCTGAGTGATCAATACAAGGTCATACACTGCATCTGTGACAGTCAGCAATGCATTAATGCTCCATGATCACTAAAGAAAATCATATCATAACACACACCTAAATCCCAGTACAGATGTTTTAGTTAATGCAGCTGGATAAAGAGTAAAGACTTAAGGATTAGGGTAAGGAACCTTTTCTGAGCTATAGACTCTATTCTAATATTAACTGAGTGAAAAGATTCACTGTGATATCCATAATCTGTTATAAATATAACCGTTATATATAAACTCCATGTTTATTAGTGGTACAGGAGGACAGCTAGCTACATGCTGCATCCTAAATAACCTCCTGTATATAGTGTAGTGTACTACACAGAGTGCATAAGCCACTGTTTAATACCGCACAGTGATACTGTAGTGAGTAAGGGGCCATTTGGGATTCAGCCTCAGGTTACTGTATGTTAGCATTAGCTTGTGTTACTCACCATGTCGATGTTGCTGTGCAGGAACAGGCTCAGCGCCGACTGTCACACTATTCTCCCCGAGTCGGAAATCAAGCGGCTCCGAGGACATATGCCTGTTTTGTGTTGCTGTTATCTGAGAGTAATGTTTCAAGCACAAACGACTCGCATCCCTGCAGCCAATTGATTCACCCTCGGCTCTGGAGTGTTTTCAACTGCAGTAGAGGTCACGCTACGAGTCTCGCTACTCAGCCGGACACGGAGTTTGCCTGCATTCAAAACCGAGAGACAGACTAAATAAGTCTTGAAGTTATTTTTTAAAACGATATTTTTGATATTATACATTAAGCTAAAACTATATTTTTGTTGTAGAATGCAAAATGTCACATGTTTGTCAATGTATATAATTTAATTGGTTTGATATATATACAGGCAAAATCTTAGGCAGCCTTTGATCGGTAGAGGCCCCGTTCCCGGAAGCAGATTGGAAAACACATGTGACGTTTTTCTACCGGTGTTGGTAACGCTGCAGTGGGTGAATCAAGCAAACTCTGTTGCATTTTGTTCTTGTTTTTGACTTGTCTGATTTTCCTCGCCCATCTGGAACGAATTGTAATGAAATATATTGATGTATTTACTTGGACTTGGACTTTTTACATTAAATCTTTTGACAATTTGAACCAAACACCTCATTAGATCAGATAGCAGAGTGAACTTGACCAGCCAATGCAGGAGGCCAAAAGAGCTTGTAGCACATTAAGAATACCTGTGAAGAAAAAGCTGGACAAGGAAATCTTGTTAAAACAGCAAACAGGCTCTTTTATTGGGGTAATGACACAATTACACAAGTGTGGTTAGATTTTGCAGTTAGATATGGCTAGCTGGGGTAAGAAAATTCCACAGGGCTTCATCAGGATGGTGAACACAAACCTGCCAAGAACTTACAGGGAAATGCACACTTCAGCATGCACCAATAACCCGTAGGCTGCTTGCCATTCATACGAAATCCACCCACGTGTCTAAAGAAGGATTTGAACACACAGTCAGCTAACAAAATATTGGCACCCTCTTTTGCTCTTAGTCTCCATGCACTTTTTCCCCCTGGGGTGTAAACTGCACTCATGAAAAATCTCTTTGTTGAGTGCCAGGATATTTTAACCCAAACCCTGGTTGTTTCTACCAGGAGGTTAAGAAATGAGACCTGGTGGAACAAAATAAAATCTACACAGGAGTAGTTGTGGCCAGGAAACTGCCACTTCAGTCTTCAGATTTAAACCCTATTAAAAACTGAAGGAGCAGTGCATATATACAAATTTGAGAATATAAAGGAGTTCTATATCAAAATGTCCTGCATGGAGGAGCGGACTAAGAACATCATACTTGCATAATTTATGAATATAGCTGTTCTCGTAACCTGTCTGTCTTTACTGTCTTTGTCCTGACAGTTAAGCTGGGTAAATGCCAATGAATAAATAAATGAATTGCTCTAAATGTTTTAAATTAAATTAAAAAATCAAAATCATTGTAGGGATTATGTATGTCAGTATAAAATCTCGTAAATCTGGAATGTCATCCAGTGAGTATACAGTAAACAGGTGCCCTCTGACTTGCCCAAGTCCTCATTTAATGCACAGTGAAATATGTATGGTTCTGGCCATAAACAGCATTGTCAGTTTTTCCAAGTCAATGTAGAGTGTTGAATCTTTGTTATTTTGCTGTTTTGGGTACATAAAAAAAAATTAATTAATGATTATTGTCTGCTTTGAGGCCTTTGTAAGCCCACAGAGGACCACTCAAATGTGGTGGGTGGATCGGACCAGATGGGCTAGCCTTCACTCCCCACGCGCATCAGTGAGCTTAGAGCGCCCATGACTCTGTCTCCGGTTCACCGGTTGTCCTTCTTTGGACCACTTTTGGTAGGTACTAACCACGGTATACCAGGAACACCCCACAGGCCGTTTTGTAGATGCTCTGACCTAGTCTTCTAGCCATCACAATTTGGTCCTTGTCAAAGTCGCTCAGATCCTTATGCTTGCCCATTTTTCCTGCTTCCAACACATCAACTTTGAGAACTGATTGTTCACTTGTTGACTAATATCTCCCACCCCTTGACAGATGCCACTGTAACAATAAAATAAATGTTATTCACTTCACCTCTCAGTGCTTTTAATGTAATGAATGAATTTTATGAATTGAATGTATGTTTAGTAAATGTGGGAGAGCTTTGAACATACATGTTTAATGAAGTAAGCTTTTCTGTATTTTGCATTGATTTTTCATAATTAGAACCTTGAAACATCTACAGACAATCATCATTCTCAGGTTAATGTAATGCTGTCTTCTGGTCCATTGATAGCTAGTTCAAGAATTTGGACTCCTAGTACCCAAGATATGTCACTATTAGCCACTTCACTATACCTCTGACTATAAATTATTCAGAGATTTCCCACATTTACTTCCTGAACCTTATTTGTTGAAAAGAGGCAAGTAGCATATAAAGAGAATAGTGTGTGTGTGTGTGTGTGTGTGAGAGAGAGAGAGAGAGAGAGAGAGGGAGAGAACCCTTTTTTACTGTAAAATCAATTCTATGGATCCCCTCAGTATAGATTTATTTCATGAATGAAATTTAAATGTGTACAATAATATTTTATCTAGAGTAACAGAGTATCTTCTTCCCAAACTTTCTTCTCACAGAACACATTAGGTGCAAGTTGGCATTATTTATCAGCCTACTTGATTTTGAGTTATTGAGGTTTGGACTAAACTCATTTCATTCAAGGGATCAGTGAAACTGTAAAAACACAAGAATAAATAATAATCACATTGGTAATGGTTGGTTGTGATATCCAGCACTGTAACTCAATTAAAGATCACACCCTGGCTAAAAAAACATGCTTCACAGACCCCTGGGGGTCCCCAGGCCCCATTTTGAGAACCACTGCAATAGATCACACCATCATAATATTTATGATGCCTTTGTTTATACCTTTTTGACTAATTTTATGTTCATTTCTACCTATAGTAGTTCATGAATTGTCTGAGTCAAGTTTTGAGTCCACTACTGTGGAAGTGGAACATGTCAGATAAGCTGACAAGACAAACTGATATTTTATTGTCATACACTGTAAAACAATATCATGTACTGTAAATTTAGAGGTACTTGTCTTTACATTGTTTAATCTTAATCACTATGCATTGTAGGAAAATAAGTATGTTTACAGTAAATTGCTAAAAATGCAAGAACATCATCTACATAACACGTTATGTCAGAAGTCAGAAGTGGTTAAGCGACAGCATGAAGACATACACTATATTGCCAAAAGTTTGTGGACATCTGACCACCACATCCGTATGTGAGCCTTCCCCACACTGTTGTCACACAAGATGAAAGCACACAATTGTGCAGGATGTCTCTGAATGCTGTAGACTTATAATTTCCCTTCACTGGAATTAAGAGGCCTAAACATGTTCCAGCATGACAGTGCCCCTGTGCACAAAGGGAACTCCATGAAGACATAGTTTTCCAAGGCTGGTGTGGAAGAAGTCAAGTCACCTGCACAGAGCCCTGACCTCAACCCCACTGAACTCCTTTGAGATGAACAGAAACGCTGCCTGCACGTCAGACCTTCTCGCCAGACATCAGTGTCTGACCTCACTAATGCTCTTGTGGCTGAATGAGTAAATCCACACAGCCATGCTCCAAAATCTAGTGGAAAGCCTTTGCAGAAGAGTGGAGGTTTTATAACAGCAAAGGGGGACTAAATCTGGAATGGGATGTTCAAAAAACACATGTTTTGGCCATATCGTGTATGTGCAAGTGTCCTGGCAGTAATTTGGTTGTTAGACGGATACGAATAAAGGGCCATTCTTTTAATGCACTGTTTATTTCAGAAGTGAACCTTCAAATCATTGAGCAAAGTTAGTTAGCTAGCTTCTTTATCCCACTGCACCATTGTTCCACCCTTGTATATTTTGCCTTTATTAATTTTTGTTCTCCTGATAAGCCTGACTGATTCTCTCTCCCAGACACTAATTTATGTATTAAGCTAATAATCAAGTTGAACAAATGCAGTGTGGAAAAACAAGTGCAGAAATTCATTTACTTCTGCTTATTCTTTTTCTGCAGTTAGTTCTGTTTTTTTTTTGTGTGTGTGTGTGTTCAGTTGTAGTTGGTTTATTTGATTAGAGAATGTTATTTTAGTTTAGATTTTGTCAGATTTTAGTTTGAACTACAACAACTTAGCCTTGTACCTACGCTACCTGGCCATTTTAATAGGTACACCGATGTTATAGGTGTAAATACACAATTACTGACTGCAGTTCATGTGTTGCTATGGACAATCTATCAGGCGTATTACTCTCATTCTCACTCACTTTCAGTAACTACTTTATTCTGTCATTGTCTTATTCATATCAGTGTCGAGGTGAATCCAGAGCCTATCCTGGGAACACTGAACGTGAAGCAGGAATGGATGCCAGTCCACTGCATTGCACCATGCACACACACGCTCATAGTTTTTTTTTTTTTAAATCTTAGCCAATCCATCTACAAGCATGTTATAGGAGGTGAGAGGAAACCAGAGAACTCAGAGGAAACCTGGAAATCTCTCCACGGGGTGAACATGCAGAGACACTCTGCACAGGCAGCAACATGAGCTCAGGATGAAACCACGGACCGTGGAGCTGTGAGATGGCAATGCTACCTGCTGCGCCACTGTGCCACCTAGGCTTATCAGGAGAACTAAAATAACTACAGCTAATCTATTCTCTGCACAGTGACATGATAGTGTATATGGCACTGATACAAGTTCCTCAAGTGCAGCAGCCTGACATGCATTCAACGTTCAGTCATTAATTTTTCTGCTAATTTATGTGAGCTCTCTAATTTAATCTCAAGAATGAATTGGACAATAATTGTCTGCCTACAAAGTGCAACTATATGGTCAGTAAGTGTTTGTATGGAATAGTATATTATTAGAGCTACTGTACATTGGTAACAGTTAAATTATGAAAGTTATTATCTCAGAAACTATACATTCTGAAAAGTATAACACACTCCAGTCGTGCCTTAGTAAGCTGTTAGTTCATCATTAGCCTCAAGAACAGCTTCAGTGCACCTTGGCACAGATTCTGTAAGTCTCCGGAACTGTGCTGGATGGATGAACACTATTTAAGAGCGCTGTCTAATATCACCAAAATCACAAAGTGTTCAATTGTGTTGAAATCTGTTGACTGTGAAGGCCAGAGCATTTGATTTACATAATTTTCATCCTCATTAAAGCATTCAGTGAGCCCTCCTGCCCTGTGGGTGGGGGCGGAGTCATCCTAGAAGAGACCACTCCCATCAGGATAGAAATGTTTCATCATAAGATAAACATCATCCGTCAGAAGAACTTTGTATTGATTTTCTGTAACCCTTCCCTCTAAGGGGACAAGTAAACCCAAACCCTGCCAGCAAAAATAAATGCCCCCCCCAGCCTAACAGAGCTACAGATTTGTCCTTTAATTTGTCACCCATCTGTGTATGTACTATAAGTCTCTCACTCCTACCTTAATTTTTATAGAGTGTCACTACTGTCTATTCTTTTCTTTAGCTGCTTTTCAGTGGGTTATATTTTTAGAAGGAACATATCTAGGTTGGGGAATACACAGTCAACTTTCACACAGTTTTTTTGCTCCATATCCATGTGATCGCTTCTTGATGTCATGTCTTTTGTTCTAACTCCCCAGCCTTGCAGTACAGATAAAGACTACAAAGAATACTACAGTCTAGCCTTTGCATATTCAATCAAACACACACATTTTGGAATGTCATGCTTTATTTTTAATGACGAGCAGTTCTTAACATTTAGAAACTGAGCAGGATTACACTCCGTCCCATCTTTTATTAATCAAACATGCTTTAAAATGAAAGAGGGAGAGAGAGAGAGAGAGAGAGAGCAAGAGAGAGAAGCTATAAGGCTTCTTTAGCCTTACTCTTGTGTAATGTAAATTATAATGCAAATGAGGTTTGTCTCAATCAAACTTTATGTCTGTGTGATGCCTGAAATCATGATGATGCCCTTAGTTTTGATGAATGAATACTTTATAATTCTGACCTGACTGTGAAAATGATGATAGACTATAATAGAATGACAACGGAACGTCCCAGTCGTTGCTGTTTCAGCCATGTATACAGTACTCACTTTTCTTTGCCATTGTTTTATGAAATGCCCAAGTGGCATTTATATGCCATTATGCTATCTGGCCCATTTAAAAGAATCAAACTCTTTCTATCAAATGTCATGAGATTTTTTTTAGGCATAATGTGATTTAAAAGGATCAGAGCAGCTGTGTTGTTTTTTATGATTATTTTTTTGTCACACATATTTAAATGTCTTGTGTGGATGTAAATGTCACCCCGGAGCACTGTTGACATTAGACCCAGGCTGAGTATGTCAGGTGTCCCTCTCACAGAAAAGGAGGCAATAAATTGTGTGTGGTGGGAAAATATAAAAATGAAAGAAGATAAAGCTTCTGTGTGAGTGCTTGGTTTATTCCAAATATTGCTCTGTCACCTAATTGCAAAGGAGCTATATAACGTGTTAATGTGACTAACATTCATTTACAGCAACAGCAAAAT